>NC_133365.1:2205651-2255765 GCF_049309525.1 Garra rufa | reverse complement strand
AGTACAAAAATTGTTTGGCTCAGTGAGATCTATATGTGTACCGAGTTTCATATGAATATGTGTAAGTATGTGTGCGCAGTACATCAAGTTTTCTAAATGTGTTCCAGGGGCGCTGTAGAGGCCCTGTACCACGCCCGGGGCCCAGCCTCTGTGGCGTCCTGATGGCCGCAGATTCCGATGTGTGTGCAAATTTTCAAGAGTTTTTGAGTATGTTAAGACCCCCTTAAGTGCCCGGAAGGTTTAAAAAAAAAAAAAAAAAAAAAATAAGAATCCTTAGGAAAACAAGAGGGCCTTCGCCCATTCTGGGCTTGGGCCCTAAAAAGAATAATCCTTAGAAGAACAATAGGGCCTTCGCCAATTCTGGGCTCGGGCCCTAATTATAAATATTATCATTACTATAGTTCAGGGCTCTTTCACTAAAACGGCTCGAGGTCCAGTAATGAACCCTGCTCACCAGCCAAGGTCCGGACAATTATATATAAGAAACTATTTATAGTTTTTGCGAAACCAGGGTATCTGCAGCATATTTTATCTTAAATTCTAGACATTTAAATACATTTTTAAAGACCTGAACAAAAAATAAATTAAGAAATATATAAATAATTAAAATGACTGTAAAAAGCATGATTTACAATTCAGATGCAGGTTTCACAAAACAAAACAAAAAAAGATTTCTTAAAGGGAAAAGTAGTGCTTATACTTCCAGTTTGCGAAAGCTACCTTTGAACTTGTTGGACTTGCCATCGTTGTGACTCCTGGATGTTGGTGTGTGCGACTGACCGTGTGTGTGCACCCGCACTACTCTGCCTCTGATTGGCAAACAATGGAAATTTACTTAATCTAAGCCAATCATTGCGTTCTCAGTTACACCATGTTTACAGACACAGCAATCATCATCACTGGTTATGTGTCCCGCCCCAAACACACACACCCCAGAGAAAGAGAGGTCCTATGGCTGAAAGAGACGCTGCTTGCATGAAAACCGCTTGAGTGTTCTCAGTTATAGTAACGCACATTTTAAAGTCAGTAACGGTAACGGCGTTGTAACGGGAGAAACAGTAATTCGTTTGATTACTCGTTACTGAAAAAAGTATCGCCGTTAGTAACGCTATTTATTTATAGCGCCGTTATTCCCATGACTGCTCACAATTAAGTCATTTTATTCCTAGATATTTTTCAGCTGATTTAACTATTATTTTGATTTTTTTCTGTCTTTCTGTCTGTCTGCGCTGAGCAGTTTATCATCTCTACCATAAACAACACTAATTAATTTTTTTCCCACGACCAACACATCCTTCTTTGCCTCTATTTCCTTACAGTTCTCACAGGTCTTATCTTTGTTTCCTTTGATTTATGGTTTATAGGCTTCCTTTTCCCTAGACATTTTCTTTACAGCCTCTGCATAAGTTATTCCTTGCATTGTTCTCATTCGCTGCACCTCCATTGCCCTTTTGCTAGCTTCACACCCGCGGTAAGCTGAACTGTGTTCTCCTCCACAGTTACAACATTTAAGCTTTGCTCCTTCTCCACACTTCCCATACTCATGTTCTCCTGAACATCTGCCACATCTTTGTTTGCCCTTACATACTGCTGCTACATGGCCATATTTCTGGCATTTAAAGAATCTCAAAGGGGGAGGGATATATGTCCTGACCTCATAACTCATGTAGCCTATGAATACTTTACTTGGAATTTTAACTTAATCAAACTTAATCATAACAGACAAGCTATCACATTTCTCCCCATTCCTGGTTGTTTTTAGATGTTTTACTTCCAGCACTTTTGCCCCTGTCACATTGTCAGCATTGTCAACATTTACAGGTATTCCTGTAATGACTCCCCTACTCCTCATCTTATTTCCAGTTAAGACGTATTTTACCCTTTTGCCATCAATTCTATTCAGTTCTATAGCTTTTTCTTGTTGCGCTTTATTCCTACAAAAAATCAGCAGCGCCCCACTTCGCAATACTTTTGCATCTTTAACTTCACCTAACACCCTGTTTATCGATCTTGTTAGTTGTATCGGATTCCACTCACCACATGACGACCCCTCCTGAGATAGTGTCATGATCGCTTTATGTTCCTCTTGTTGTCTACTTATTATCAGACTTTGTTCACAATCTGTTTCATCTATATGAGCTACTTCTTTATCCTTTTTTTTCCGTTTTCTTGATCGCATTACATTCCAAACACTCCTATCTCTCCCGCCCTCTTCTTCGAATCCCATCTCACTTCCTGGCTGCGTCCGAAATCGCCTACTTCTCTACTATATAGTAGGGGAATGCAGTAGGCGAGCGAATAAGTATGTCCGAATCCTTAGTATTTATAAAAGAGTAGGCGAATGCACTAATTCTCGCGAGATGCGGGTGTACGTCTACTTAAAGTGCGTCCGAATATGCCTACTTACCTACTATATAGTAGGAAAAAAAGAGTACGTGAAGAAAGAAGTACGTTCGAAACCTCAGTATTCATAAAAGAGTAGGCGAGAAATCCCCGGATGTCCTACTGCTTCAGCTCAGATTCTGAAGTCTTCATCGATGGATACTTTTCAATCCCAGGAGTCCACCGGAGGCCAAAACGTCATCATCGAACGTGATTGAGAACCGCAACGAGGGTGTTTACAAATGTGAGTATTACAAACCAAAACATGGTTCCCTGTCTTAAAAATCATATTTGTTGAGCTACTTTATCGTAAACTGTTGATTTGCATAAGGTGCCAAGATGTTATACAGTATGCTATAGTATATTTGTGATTTCGCAGTTAAAACATGTTTGAAGCGAACATTAAGCTTCAGGTAGCACACGCACGTCTTTAAAAGCGGATTTACATAAAACATATACATTTTAAAGACGTTTAATAAATGTTTATTTAACAAATGACAGGAAAATGTTCTAGAGCACATCACAACACGAAACGTCTAGGTTACGAAGGTAACCCTCGTTCCCCGAAGGAGGGAACGGAGACGTTACATTGGGATCTCGCTTGAGAGACCGATCACCTCTGAGCCTTATTAAAAAGGCCAATTGAAAATTGGCGAGTGGACGTGCGCGCCGGCCACGCCCCCGTACATACGGGTATATAAGATGGCTGCGCGCACCACTCAGTCAGGCTTTTGCTGAAGAGCCGGGAGAGCCCAGCGTCAGCGCGACGCCAGGGGCGTGGCAGGGGAATGTAACGTCTCCGTTCCCTCCTTCGGGGAACGAGGGTTACCTTCGTAACCTAGACGTTACCCCTTCAGTCGAATCACTTCGACGTTACATTGGGAACTAGACCCATGGAAAAGGCCACGACCCTGACGCCGCGTTACGCACAAAGCCACGTGCCGGCAGGTCTTCCCAGACGTGTCCGCAGGCGGTCATTGAACGTAACCTTCCCAACGCCCCGAGGCCCCCTTTTTATAAGGGGGCCTGCAGGGATGCCAGATGTACTGAAGCATGGGTTGGGGGGGCGGAGCACATGCAATTTGTGCATGTGGAAATGAGAATAATTCAATATATCCATAAGATTTCTTAGGGATGCACGAGGGAAACAGCGGTCTCCTCCGCTGGAAAATATTGAAAAGTATAGCCACAACCTGCGGGGCGAAGGAGACCCAGGCAGGATCACAGCCAAGGACTACTCCGCATCTAGCCCTGACTGCGGGGCATGGAGGACCCAGGTTCGCCGGAGGGAACATTCTGGGAGATAGCGCACGGATCCACGTGGGAATGGCGCAGCAAGCCGACACCAGCCGTCCCCCCGCTCGCCTGAAGTCTTATGTTAAGACACGGGAGGAACGGCCTCTGCGCGGAGGTTGAAGAACCTAGCGAAGGTATTAGGTGTCGCCCAGCCCGCAGCTCTATAGATATCTGCTAGTGAGGCGCCATGAGCCAACGCATAGGATGAAGCAGCACTCTTAATGGAGTGGGCATGAACACCTAAGGGGCATGGCTCTCCCAGATATAGATAAGAGAGGGAGAGGCATCTACCACCCAATGAGCCACCTCAGTTTGGGGACAGCATTCCCTTTCTGCTGAACCCCAAGCAGATAAGCTGCTAGGTGCGTCTGAAGTGCCGAGCGAATTCATTTTCACATAGACACAACATCGCAAGGCTGGGTCTGCCTCCTCCAGGGCAGAGCTTGCAGGTTCACCACCTGACCGCGGAAAAGCGTGGTGGGGAACCTTGGGCACAATAGCCGGGCCGGGGTCTCAGGTAGTAACGTGAGAGTCGCCGGGCCCGAACTTCTTGACACACTTTGCTGGCAAGGAAAGCTTGTAGGTCTCCAACCCTCTTAATAGGAGCCGGGGCAGTCAGGAGCGCTGTCTTAATGACAGGACTCGACTGAGGCCCACTGAGCACCTCTGGGGAACCTTTGCTAGTTCAATGGGAGCCAGGGCAGTCAGGAGCGTTTTTCTCGCTCGACTGAGGCCCGAGGCTCCAAGGGAGCGCCCCGCGGCCTGAGAAGGCGACGGGGAAGCTTCCCTACAGAGAAGTTTGTAGGTCTCCTTACCCTCTTGATGGAGGCCAGGGCAATCAGGAGCGCTGTCTAAATGACAGGAATTCTAGCTCGACTGAGGCCAGGGGCTCAAATGAAGCGCCCCGCGGCCCCGAAGGGCGACGGGGGGGTCCCAAGAGGGTATGAGGCGCGGTCTGGCACCTCTGAGGGACCTCACGACCAGTGGGTGCTTACCTATTTTGCTTCATCTACTGCATGTGATATGCGGCTAAGCGGCGGCATATATTCCGAGAGTCGAGGGGACAGCCTGCGCTCCAACTCTCCTGCAGGAAAGGAAGCACTACTGCAATCGTGTATCTCTGTGCCTCTCAGCGAGAGGAATGCCAGCGATAGACCTCATCTCAGTGCGTGAGCCAGCCTTTGCCAAGGGAGCCCAGTACCGAGTGATAGTTTGTATCACGGCCTGTGGAAGGCCGGAGAGATCTATGGTGTCAAGCCGTGCCCTTACAGGGAGGGACTGCCGCGAGGGGAAGGTTACTAAGACCTAAGTCCGGGTGGGCCGTCCTTGCAGCGCAACCTCCAGACTTACTCCTCGTCCTCCCTGGACTCGCACAGAGTCTGCGCAATGAGGCTCACTGGGGAAGGGCGTACTTGGGCCCCGGAGGTCAGCTATGTGCCAGAGTTACTCTGGCAATGGGAGGAATCGGGAGGGCGAGCGGATGTGGCTGGGCCTGCCGATATAACTCCAAATAGCTGCGTCACGGGGTGGAGTCGCCATTCTGCAGGTGGGTGGACTGCCGTGGGAACCGGGGGGCTGCACGGTTGAGTTTCCCTGCTTTAAATGAATGGCAAGTAGCAAAATCTGCCACGTTGGACTCCATGGGAGCAGATGGGAGGAGCTGTAAGCCTCTGTTGTACATGGCAACCCAACCCGTAACGCCAGTCCGGAGAGAGCCGAGATGCCATGCCCATCATAGGACTCGATCGTGCTGCAGCGGTCTCACATGAAACAGCTTAACGGCAAGCGGCTAGAGCTGACATGTGCCCCAGGAGCCTCTGATTTGAGGGGACCGCTGAATAGTTCCTGATTAGCTCAGAGACTACAGCACCAACTGCGCGCTCTTGGTAGCAAGGCGGGCCGTCTTGTGGACCGAGTCGGGCTCCCGACCGAGGAAAGGGATTCCCTCGGTTGGCCTGAAGGACCAGATGGCGGGGGTGCCGAGGCACCAAGTCCCTGTATTCGCACAACGGAACTCACGAGTGGGCTGGTAAGCACCAGTCGAAGAGACGGTTGAAGACGCGAGTACCTGTCTGCCGAAGAGGGGACAGGGGAGCTCCTATGGCCTAAAGAAGGCAGGAAGGAGAGGGACTAGCCAAGTGGAAGCACCTCGCGCTCGACCCCCGGGGCAGACCGCCGGAGGGGTGTGCACCGGGGAAAGATCGAGACGCGACAGCGGGTGCCCTTCAGGCAGATGGCTGCAACCCAGCCCTGGAGACGGAAACATACTTGTATGTGCGTCGTCGTGAGCATGTGTGCCGACAGCCTAAGAAGGGATCGGAACAGAGCTCCATCCAGGGCGGATGTTAACCCACCACTCTAACTGGACACGTGAAGTCAGGACTCTTATCAAACCCCGACCTCGTCCCGGCCGGAGAGACAGGCTGGATCGCGTCCTTCGCCAGTAGGAACGCGACCTCCGCAGGCAGAACAGAGGCACGCCTGTTTCCGAATAAAGAATGTAAGGGGTACCTGTGAGTCTGGGCGGACGCCTGGAGCCGGGCCGTACCGTCCGTATCAACCAGTGTAGTGGTATCAAGGGAACGTTGACCGGCGTGACCGTGGTGGGGCAGCCTGGGGAAAGACAGGGAAGGAGACAAAACCCAGAAGGATAAACGTCCTGGAGAAGTGTCTAACTGCACTAAGCAGTGCTTACCTACTTCCCTGGTTCCCGCGCTGGCGACATCCGGTCCCGAGTCTGGTTCCGAGGAGTGGAAGTGCTGCTCAGGAAGGAAACTCGGGGCCGGGGCCCCAGAGGTGAGAAAGCTGGGTCTTTCTGTGATTTCAAATGACCGGCTAAGTTCCGCTTCCAGCGGGAGTGCCGACAGAGTAGCTCTCTCCACCTCCGGGGGTGCTCGCATCAGGGACGCTTCGAAGCTCGCCTGCGAGGGTCTTCCGTCGCAGGACCCTGAGAGGCGAGCGGCGTCCCTCTCCCACGGGCGGCTCGACGTCGGCTGCGAGCCTGGATCGTGTGGCTCAGCAGGGGACGGAGCTGCGGGGGGACGCCCTCGGCGACGGGCAGGCGGAGGCGGGGCCCAGGCGGCGGAATGGTAACTTCGCGGCGGGGCAGGATATGTTGGACGGCCTCCGTCTGCCTCTGGACCGTTGGAGCGCCAGAGGAGACGCCCAGCCCGAACGACGGGGAGGCGTACTGCTCTGGCAACTCGACGGGGTATGCTGATGGGCGGAGGATCGCAGGCTTTTGGGGGCCGGCGATACGTTCGACGCCGCTGAGCAAAAACCCTTCACGGTGTCGCCGAATAGGCCGCTCTGCCATCCGGGCCAGAGTCAGCCATAGGTGGCGTTCCTGGACCACGCAGGTGGACATCACCTGACCAAGGGGACACGCCGCGACCTAGTGGCCCGAAGGGCGAAGTCAGTGGCGGCGCGGAGTTCTTCAAGTACCCCCTGGTCAGGACCACTCTCGTGCAGGCCTTAAGGTGCCTGCACCTGGCACTTTTGCAGTGTTGCAATGGCCTGCAGGGCGGGGCAGCGTGTCGGGGGGCGCAGAAAAGGCCCAGCCGATGAGGGCGGAAGAAATTTCACATGCCCTAAAAGGGAGACGCGGAGGGCCCCACCAGGCGGCCGCGCCCGCGGGCAAAGGTGCACCGCGATGGCGCGCCCGACCTGGGGGACCGCCACGTACCCCTTGGCTGCCCCGTCATGGAGAGTGGCGAGGGGAGAGGAGCTGGAGTGCGCTTCAAATTAATAGGGCGCCATCGATTTTGTCAGCTCCTCATGCACATCCGGTCAGAACGGGACCGGGGGGGAGCGCGGCGCTGCCGCCGGTGCCCCCCCCAGGAACCAGTCGTCCAGCCTAGAAGGATCGGCCGGAGGCCCCTGAGGAACCCTCAAACCGATCCCCCCCGGCTGCCCGGAAAAGCATAGCCGACAGTTCGACATCAACCTCCGGGGGGGCAGCGACCACGGGTGGGCGCCGCGCCGCGGGAAGAGATGTGTCACCGTCTGACTCTCCCTCTGATGCTGTGACAGACATCTCATCCTCTGCAGGAGCACCGAAGGAGACGCTCAGCCCGCCAGGCGGGGAAGCGTCTGCTGCGGAAACTCAACGGGACCGCGCTGAGATAGAGAGGTCCGCAGGGCTTTTTGAGCCGGCGGAACGCTGTATATCGTAAATTGAATGTCCCCCCCCGCACCCCACCGCGGTGGCCGAAGAGCATAGGCGGCTCAACGGCTGACCACGGGAGGGAGGCGGGGGGAGCCAGCTCGCGAACGAGCGGCAGGACTTCAGCGTGGTCATGGTCATGCTTTCACCGCATGGACCATTCATGAGCACCACCCCAGCGTGCTCAAAGCCTAAACACGTGAGGCAGCGCTCATGTCCGTTCGCTGAGGAGAGGAAACTACCACATCCAGAAACGCACGGCCGAAAAGACATCCTGAAAAGGACGTCTAAAACGGCCGCTAGAAATTGCTCTTTTGTGATCCCGGTTTGCCCAGGGAGGGGCCGCGGGGCAATGCACTCGCCGGGGCTGCTCGCTGGAATGCAAAAAGGCTTTATATGGCCGTGAAAACGGCCGCCCGTGGGACCGCGCTGACGGCTGCCAAACAATGCTCTTTCTGTGAAACACTCTTTTAGTTATGGCAGCGCAGCAGCAGGAGGGAGCATGAACTCTGAAGAACTATTCTCGGCTGTTTAGAGGCTCGACACATCGGCTCTGAAAGCAAAAGTCTGACTGAGTGGTGCGCGCAGCCATCTTATATACCCGTATGTACGGGGACGTGGCCGGCGCGCACGTCCACTCGCCAATTTTCAATTGGCCTTTTTAATAAGGCTCAGAGGTGATCGGTCTCTCAAGCGAGATCCCAATGTAATGTCGAAGTGATTCGATTGAAGGGGTAACATCTGAGTGAGTGATGGACGCTATGTGAGAATTCACTGTCAACACTGCTTTACATTAATGTAAGTAATGTAAATAAACACATGTACATATAGTAGGCCTAACTGAACTTCAAACTAATTTCAAACAGAGCTATAACAGAACTTTTCAGATTCTTGATTTCTGTGCCTTTGTTGCAGATCTTTTGTGGTGGAGCAGGACCTGAAAGGAAAGGTGACTGCAGCATTTTTGGGGAAAAGTAAAATCCGAAAATTAATATAAAGAGATCTAATGACATTGTGCTGTTAAAATGACAGCTTTTGTATTATATTTGTGCATCTTTGTATGATCTGAAATGTCTGCAGACTGGTGTGTGCAGTGAGAAAGGAGAAATCCACAGCAGCATCCTGGAAATGGTCTAGTGGCATCGATGAGACCCTCCATCACTCCACCTGCCCTGTGCCTCATCTGGATCAGATGTTGCTGTGGTCTCTTCATCCTCAGTAGAAAAAGACTAAAAGACCAATATGTTTAAATAAAGCTTTGTTCCATGTGTATTTATTTATGTTCATGGTTACTTTTATTATTTTACTAATTTATTCATGTTTCCTGATGTTGTCAGTAAATAAAATATAACATTTTCATAAGCGTATGCATTTATTCATTACTTCATTGAAAAAAAAAAAAAAAAAAAAAAACATTATGCTTGTTTAACTAAAAATATCATTAATTATTAGTCAGCATTTATCATTATTATTGTTGGTAAGTGTTGGAGTGGGCTAGCAATGCATTCTAAAGTTATTTTAATTTCTAAGTAGCAATACTTACATTTTCCGAGTGTAAAATCAACAGTCTTCTCCAAAGGTAAGATCTTTGAGCAACTGATCGACGTCTCCTTTGTGCAGATGTTGCAAACATACTAGGAAAGCGTACTAGGTAGGGTTGTTGTGTTGCTGATGCCATGAGGTGTCGCTGTCGCTCAATTTTTTGTATTATTATTACTGCAGAATTTATAATTCCATTCCCTCAGGGAAAGATTTAAATATCTTTAACAAAGAACAATCATGACAGAAAACATAACTATAATAGGTTTGCGTACATAGTACAAGATTATATACAGAAAAAATGATTACATATATTTGAATATTCATAAAATCGCAATGAATTAAAAATTGCATTTGTTGTTTTTATTTATTTATTATTATTTTAAGTTTCAGGGATGAAAGGAGAGAGAATCATTTTAGAATTGTTAAAAAATATAAAAACTTCAATCAATCCAAAATAAGCAAATTTCATCAACATCAAAATGTTTACAGATAGATGAATTAAATCCGTCGCTCATATCATTTCATGTTGCGCTTGTTATAACGTCATAGGTCACATGATAACGTCAACATGGCGGAACGCATCTATACTCAACGAGATTTGGCTGTTGAGTAGGTACTCTTAGCGCTCGTTAAGTAAGTACTTATTGAAATTAAGTACCTACTCATTGAGTAGGCGATTTCGGACACAGCCCCTGTCTCCTCGCTTCCTTCCGCCATCTCCTGCCCACCTCCCTCTTCTTCTTTCTATTTTTGGCAAACCGCACCTATCAATGCATTAATGCCATCTGCTGGAGACTCGGATCAGAAACGTTTTCCTATCAGATTTCCCCTCCCTCCCAGCCACATGAAGCCAGAAGCCCCAGCAGCGCTGCGTGTTCAGCTCCTCTGCCTGCACTTCCTGCACCATGCAGCCCAAAAATAAAAAGCACTTCCTCTAATAAATACTAATACATCTAACCCTCTACTACAGTAGTCTGTATATCATATATCCATATCTATCCACATTTCTGCTTTTTGCACATTCATACCTAAATGCTTCCTTATTTCTTATATTATATTCTATGTATTAATCCTGTATTATCTAAGAAACTGAACAATGCATTAATAGTATTATGGCCCGTGTCTGAGTTTAATATATTTTTTAATGATAATTCTTTCCTCTCTGCCCTCCATACCACTTCTTGAAGCAACTTTCTTTCCTCTTCATACTTCCTACAGTTAATAATCACATGCTCAACTGTTTCTTCTTGACCACACCACTCACACAATCCTGTTGGATGTTTAGATATTAGTTGAAGTGTTTTATTCAGACCTGTGTGGGCCATTCTTAGTCTTGAAATTATAATTTACTCTCTCCTTGTTTTTCCACTACTCATTCCTTTTCCAACTTTCCTTTGTATTGCATATAAATGCCTCCCCTTAGTCTCATTATCCCAGCACTGCTGCCATCTCTGCATCACTTTCTCTTTTATTACAGACTTAATTTCACTTATACTATGAGTTGATTCGATTCCCACTCTCTCATCCTCTACTGCCTGCTTAGCCAGCTTATCTGCCTCTTCATTACCCTTTATTCCCACATGAGCTGGAACCCACATGAATTGTATTTTTATTCTCCTTTGCTCCAGAAAAAAAAAGATTTTGAAGAATTTCCGTAACTAAATCTGGTCTTGTTTTTGATTCATGATTGATGATTGCTGACACTCACTAATGCTGAACTTGAGTCAGAACAAATAACCGCCTCTTGTATTTCGATTTCTTTGATCAACTGTACTGCTAGCAGAATACCCATCATTTCACCAGTATATACTGCCAACTGGTCAGTAATTCTCACCTTTTTCTTTATCTGAATCTTTGGGATATATACTGCTACTCCTACTCGTCCTTCACTTCTGGAAGCATCAGTAAATATAAGAATATTATTTCCATACTTAATATTTATATACTCTCTTGCTCTAATTACCTCCATTGCATTATCTCCATATTTTTCCCTCATCTCCAATAAAGTTAAATATACTTTTGGACATGGAATAATCCACAAAGGTGATCTGTGGATGTATGACTCTTGCTAAGCAATTATATTCATACAAACCCATCTCACTTATTATTCCTGTGACATTCGAACCAAAACTCTTACACCTCACCAGCCCTGGCTCCCAACAGATCTCTATATTACCTTTTTTGTTGGATGCATTGCATCCTGACTCTTAAGGTTCGACCAATACACTGCCATCAGCTGTTGTCTTCTGATATCGAGTGGCATTTCATTTGGTTCAACCTGCAGAGATGCAATTGGTGTTGTTATATATGCACCACAACAGATTCTCAATGCCTGCGTTTGAATTCTATCCAGTTTTACTAAATGACATTTAGCAGCTAACCCATATGCCATGCTTCCATAATCTAATACAGATCTAATCATTGCTATGTAGACAGTTTTTAATGCCCTTCTGTCAGCTCCCCATTCCTGACCCGCCATACATTTCATTATATTTAGAACTCTCTTACATTTATTTGCTATCTTGTCTATTGTCACATCTGTGTTCCTAGTGTTTCTTCCCCCATGGACTTATGTTTTGGTTTTCCCCTTTGTCTCCCCTGTTGTTCTGTTTACATTGGTTTCTCCAATGCATTGGTCTTTCCTTTTATGGTCTGTTTCCTGTACTCATTAAGTTAATTGATTAATCCTTTCACCTGGTTCTTGTATGTTCCCTTCCGAGGGAACTCTCACCGCGTCCCCTAGGGGTCGCTATTGGGGAACGCCGCAGCGTGACTCGTGTCTGAAGAATGCATATAGAAAAACTACATGAAATGGCCGGCGACAGCATATGATGTCACCGTGGCGCGCTCGTCGCTGCTGGTGCGTCACTACCGGGCGACACAGTATAAAGAGCCACCGATGTAAACACATATCCTCTTCGCTGTCTTCAGGTTCTCTTTGTCTAGGAGTGCATATTCTCTCACCGGAGGCCTGATTGTGACGTGTGTGGTAATCTGATACCCACACTTTCACACTGCCCGAGCTGTGAGGGGAGAACGCAAGCAATATTAGCTCTTGAGAGAGTAGAATGCAATCGGTGCATTCATTGCTTGTTTGTAACGAGAGGCACGCTCTCATACCCACTTGCAACGACTCTCCGCTACGTGGGTGTGGTAAATTACAGCTCGTCCAGCTCCCGAGGGACTAATGGGCTTATCGCGAAAACGCAGTCGCAAAGGAGGGAGGTGAGTTTCTCTGTTCCTCATTTTGCATGAGTGTGTTTGCCTCTCGCAGCATTAACAGACGCATTCGCGGCGTCGCCAGCGGCTCCTTGCTTGTTTTATTCCCGAGGGAATTTTGGCGCCTGGGCGTTGTTTGTTTAGCTCCCGCGGGAGCCGAATATGTGCTGCGCGTCGCGATTGTGGAGTTAATTTACTGCCATAAAATATGTGTATGTATGTATATGAATATACATATGCATGTTATGTATGTATGTATGTGTATATATATATATGTGTATATATAAAAGGGGGAGATTTTCCTAGACTAGTTCAACCATGATTATGGCAGAACAGTCTTATTAACTACAGCTGTCTGAGGCTAGCTGTGTGTTAATTCTTCCTCCTTTAGGGCTGGAGGCTTTCGGTCAGTTTTTTACCTCTGGTAGTCCTTCCTACACATACAAATATCTGCGGATGTCTGTGTGTTGGCTTACTGATTACTCCCCTTTGGGGGTTTTTGTAAAGAGAAAAGCAGTTCTTTTTAAGCTCTTGCCTAGATGGTGCTGTCTCCCCTGCTAGGGCTTAAGTAGGCAGCCCACTCTGCCGGTGTGGGCTGCTTTTAGGAGGACTAACCAGAGGTCTTTCACTGATCTGTTAGTTTTCCCAGGCTCATTGGCCTTTCTGGATTATGTGACTTGGACTAAGTAGATCACTGCCTTTAATTCCTTCACTCCATGAAGGCCCAGGTCTGAGCCCTACAACATGAGCTCTGCACGTAGCGGTTCTTATGTCCCATAAGAACCTCCATTACAGATGGTCTGGATTTTAACTCCTTAAACAGGTTTTGTTTAAGTTTGAGTTAAATGCAGGTCACTCATGGGTGAGTACGATCCATTTTTTTTTTTTAATAAAGAAAAGGAACTTAATACTGTCTCAGGCCTGTGTGTTGTGTTTTTGCTTCTCAGAGAAAAACATGACGAATCCACGGCGGATGTTCCCCCTGGTTACGGCAGTGTTCGTCCTATCCACGCCACAGGTCGTGCGTTAAACCACCCTCTCAGCATATGTTAGACATAGGACTTATGTCCTCTTCAAGGTAAGCTCCCTAAGTTTCTTTCTTAGGATTGCCCTTGGCATGTTTAACATTGTCCTTTGCAGGCCTTTTTCTGAGAATCCCTCTTCCAGACTCTCTCTGTGGACTTTAGATCTTGGAGTGATCTTATCAGCCGAAGGTTCTTTCCACCACCTCCTGAGTTTTGTCTCCAAGGAGCAATTTCTCAGTTCTCCAGTAACTAAAGTAGTACTCCCCTTTCCGCGGAAAGGGTTTATTCAGAGTACCGCTTCTCGCTGACAAGCCAGGTTTTCCTCCCGGTTCATCTGGGTTAGGAGCCTGTCCCTCTTGTCCAGGCTGATTCTCACTCTTCAGGCTCACACACAAGCTGGGCTCTCCCCTTCCCAAGGGAAGGGTCCCTAATGAGCGCCCCCTCGGCTGGATGGGCGTTCCTCCCTGGCCTTCAGGGTTAGGAGTCTGTCCTCATAAGTTCCTGCTCCGGGGGATTTATGTCCCGTTGAGACAGGAACATAAGTCCACCTAGACTGGGGTCTGTCGACCCCCCTGTTAGCCCGAGGGCAGGGTCGATTCAACCGAGGTAGTACTCCCCTTTCTGCGGAAGGGGTTTATTTAGTGTACCATTTCTCGCTGACAGAGCCAGGTTCTCCTCCCGGTTCATCTGGGTTAGGGGCCTGTCCTTCTTGTCCAGGCTGATTCTCACTCTTCAGGCCTCACGCACGAGCTGGGCTCTCCCCTTTCCGAGGAAAGGGTCCCCAATGAGCGCCCCTCGTCAGGACGGGCGTTCCTTCCTGGCCTTCAGGGTTAGGAGTCTGTCCCCATGATTATCCAGGAGCTCCCTTCTCAGGAACTTGAAGTAACTTTAGTAGCTCCTCTTTCCGTGGAAAGGGTCCTCTCAGAGCTCTTCAACGACAGCAGCTCACCTTAATTCAAGGTTCGTCAGTAGCACCACTGTCGTATGGACAAATTCCCCTTTGGTTGGGTAGAATCTGTCATCAGGCTTCCTGAGTCAGGTATGTTTGCTCCCCTTTGAGAAAGGGTTCCACTTAAGAGCGCTGCTCCTGGCAGGAGGAGTAAGCTCCCCTTCTGAAGAAGGGTGAAATCCGAGCGCTGCCTCCTGGCAGGCAGGTTTTCCTCTCTGTTAATCAGGGTTAGGAGCCTGTCTGCGCCTGACTTCCGGGTCGAGTGTCACCTCCCCTTCAGGCTTTATGACTAACTAGGAGTTCCCCCTTTTCAGGACCTATAAATGACTTTGGCTGCTCACCTTTCTGCAGAAAGGGTCCTACTAGAGCACCACCTTCTGGCGGGTGTTGGCATTTCTCCCTTTTTCTCAGGGTTTTGAAGCCTACCCTTAACGTGCTAGAAGCGAAGGCTCCTACGATTGAAGCCTCTTCAGGCTGTTGGCAGCTCACCTTTTCAAGGTTCCCTCAAAGCAGCGCCACTGCCGCATGGTGAATTTTTCTCCCTTGACTAAAGGAAGAAATAACCACTATCTTTTCTCAAGGTCCTAATTTGAGCACGTTCGCTCCCCTTCGCAAGGGTCCCATTTTAGAGCACGGCTCCTAGTGGGATGAGTATGCTCCCCCTTCTAACGAAGGGTAATTCCTGAGCACCACCTTCTCCTAGTAAGCATCCATGTGGACTGGCATTAGTATGCTCCCCTTCACACTAAGGGTCCCTTCAGAGTATAGCCTTTTAAGGACGGATGTTCCTCCCTGCAAGTCGGGGTTAGGGGTCTGTCCGCTGTCTGCGTCCACTATCATGATGGTCAGTAGCTCCATGATTTCATCAGTTGACTAACAGTTTGAGGACTGTCTGTCCTGAATAGGGTGTAGCATTGCTACCCTCTCTAATACAGGGAGGGTCCTCCCCTATTTTAATTCTTGTCATCCTTGACAAATCTGGAGCTTTAACAATGAAACCCCCAAAATGAGGGAAAACACAGTCTCCAAATCTCATTTTACTAGGGTAAGTGTCCCACGCTAAACCCTGGGCACTTTCTGAAATCCACAATAGTGGTAAGTGCGCACGGAATCCTTTTGCACTTCCTAAAATCCACATAAGTGGTAAGTTCCCACCAAGCTTTTGGGTTCTTTTCTAAAATCCTATACGGTATGGGTTACGCGGTCCTCGTTCCCATTTTTTGAGTTGGTTTAAAACCCCGGTCTCCCTGGGCCCAACTTCACTCGATATCACCTTAGATATCTCCTGACCATCTGTTATCCAGGGTGTGTTATCTGATGATAACCCCTGCTAGAACGGTCTCTGTCTTAGGACAGGCCTGTTAGTCGCTATCTCTGAGTCAGTTTACTGAGGGAACTAGACTCAGTAGCACTGGCAGTTCCTGTTCTAGTTAAGTCTAAGGCTCAATCCCAATTCTACCCCTTACCCCTACACTTAGCCCTACCCCTCCGTTTGGCGCGCTCACGTGAAGGGGTAGGGGTGTCTCATTTCTCTTTTGGTTGGAGGGGTAGGGGTAAGGGGAAGGGCCAGATAGCCCTCCAAACGAAGATTTTTCAGGACCTCACTTCAAACGAAGGGCTAAGAGAAATTTCCAACATGGCTGCTCACTCGAGCAAGCAGACTCGTAAATATAAGTAATTTTTGCCTTTAATAAGGATTTTGATGACAATGTTTCATTATATGTATATTACCTTCAATCTTGTGTTTGTGTTTATGGTGTTGTTTTGTAAATAAACGTTTGCAAAAAAATCGCTAAAGTTTGCTAGCAGATAGCACTGATTGCACGATATTACAAAATATATTTTTATGTCATATACACTTGACTGCATGTTAGAAACATGAAAGACCAGTGGCACGGCAATTTGCAACGGTGGTGTAGTGGAGGGTGTACGCAGGTATACGGTGTATACACACTTCCACTTTTTAAATCCCCTCTGATGCGCATTATTCAGTAGTGTCCTGCATTCGCCAAAATCATGGCAGTCCACCACATCCAGTCATGTGAATAAATGTAAATATTCGCTAAAAACACCCAATAAAGGCAGTGATGATGCAATCAGGACCGTGGAGCCGGCTTGCTTTGAAATGTATTTGATGATTGCGCCTAATGCACCTGCGCCCGATACGTCTACCGCACCAGTAATTTAAATCAGTACATAATAATAAAAACGATACCTTACAAATAAAAAGAAGCTGATTTTTACGATCAGAAATTTCTTAAACAAGTGAACCCCTGTAAACATTTTAGTCCAAGGATCCAGAACGCGTTCAAATAGAAAGTTGAAAACGAAATTCACAAATGAAGCATATATACTTCTCCAGGCACCACTACACTGATTAGCAATTTGCCGCGCATGTGATAATGCGTTGTTTGTTTTGCTTACGGCCACATGTGAATGAACGGTGCGTACACCGTACATTTGTACTTTTTGAAACATGACAACATTTTGACATCTTGGAATGAGTGATAAACATCTGCGCATGTCCTCTGACGTAACATTAGGAACTAGCGACAACCTATGATGACGTATAACAGTGTTGTAGTGGTGTCCCATTTCTTAGGGGAAATATTTTAGCCCTTCACCTTTACACTTTGTTTCAAGGGACAAGGGGAAGGGGCGAGGGGTAGGCGAAGGGGTAGAAAATAGAATTGGGATTGGGCCTAAGTATTAACTTAGCTGTTCTCCTATTCCAACCTGAGCTGTGCTCTGGGTCCTTTGACCCTTTCAGGTAAGTGAGTAACAGTTCAGGCTTTTTGCCGGGGAGGTTACGTTCTGACAGCTGTCACCTCGTCCTATAGGGATAATTCTTCACAGAATTTACACTTAGTGCTCGCTACTATGCACTCCCCTCAGCATGGAGACGTGGGTATAACCGTTCCCCAATAGCGACCCCTAGGGGACGCGGTGAGGGTTCCCTCGGAAGGGCTAGGGAAGGTTCAACTTTGACCCAAATTTCTTTAAGATTGCCCCCGTTTTGGGTGAGTTATGGCCGGTCAAATTTTGGGACTTTTCACATGACAAAACGTCCAATTCCAATTTATTCAGCGGGCCCTCCATAATGCTCCCGTGGACATTCATTTTTATGCAAATTCTACAGTATTATGACATGAAACTTACATCATTGGATTCCACTGAGTACAGTAGAGGTGTTTTTTTCAACAATATTGGGATGTTAATTGACATGACAAAATGTCCATTTCCAATGTATTCAGGCCCGTCAAATAAATTAGAAATGGACCATATGTGGTGAAATACTCGAAAATCCACAATTTGAAATCCACAATTTTGTTCATTTGCATGCAAATTCTACAGTATTATGAGATAAAACTTACATAAATGGATTCCACTGAGTGTGCTGAGTACAGTAGAGGTGTTTTTATCAACAATATTGGGATGGTTATTGACATGACGAAATGTCCATTTCCAATTTATTCAGCGGGCCCTTCATAATGCTCCCGTGGACATTCATTTTTATGCAAATTCTACAGTATTTTGAGATAAAACTTACATAAATGGATTCCACTGAGTGTGCTGAGTACAGTAGAGGTGTTTTCATCAACAATATTGCACATACTTATTAAAAAATACACTTTATTGAAGTGTCCACGGAAGCAGTATGTCAGGCCCGTCAAATAAGTTGAGCGTGGACATAAAATTTGGGGGTCCGTATCTCCGGCCCCCGGGGGGGTAGGGACTTGGGGCAGGTGGCATCGGAAAGAGGTCCACGTGGTCTAATAATACCCTGAGTTTGGTGGAGTTTGCCCCCGTTTTGGGTGAGTTACAGCCGGTCAAATTTTGGTACTTTTTGTCTTTGGGGATCCGTATCTCAGGCCCCCGGGGGCCTATCGACTCGGGAGAGGTGGCGTAAAACATGGCCCCTCGAGGGCTACAAACGAGCCGAGTTTCAAGTCTCTGGGACATGTCCTTCCGTTTGACCCCCTTAACTCTGGGGGGCCGTATCTCCGTCCCCCGGGGGCCTATCGACTCAGGACAAGTGGCGATCGGTAGGCCTAGGGAAGGTTCAACTTTGACCGAAATTTCTTTAAGAATACCCCCGTTTTGGGTGAGTTATGGCCGGTCAAATTTTGGGACTTTTCACATGACGAAACGTCCATTTCCAATTTATTTAGCGGGCCCTCCATAATGCTCCCGTGGACATTCATTTTTATGCAAATTCTACAGTATTATGACATGAAACTCATATAAATGGATTCCATTGAGTGTGCTGAGTACAGTAGAGGTGTTTTTTTCAACAATATTGGGATGTTAATTGACATGACAAAATGTCCATTTCCAATTTATTCAGGCCCGTCAAATAAATTGGAAATGGACATGCACCATATGTGGTGAAATACTCGAAAATCCACAATTTGAAATCCCCAATTTTGTTCATTTGTATGCAAATTCTACAGTATTATGAGATAAAACTTACATAAATGGATTCCACTGAGTGTGCTGAGTACAGTAGATGTGTTTTTATCAACAATATTGGTGATGTTTATGTACATGACAAAATGTCCATTTCCAATTTATTCAGCCCCGTCAAATAAGTTGTGGGTGGACATGCACCATATGTGGTGAAATACTCGAAAACTCAACGTGAAATCCCCAATTTTGTTCATTTGTATGCAAATTCTACAGTATTATGACATGAAACTCACATAAACGGATTCCAATGAGTGTACTGAGTACAGTAGATGTGTTTTTATCAACAATATTGGTGATGTTTATGTACCTGACGAAATGTCCATTTCCAATTTATTCAGCGGGCCCTTCATAATGCTCCCGTGGACATTCATTTTTATGCAAATTGTACAGTATTATGACATGAAACTGACATAATTGGCTTCCACTGAGTGTGCTGAGTACAGTAGAGGTGTTTATATCCACAATATTGGGATGTATATTGACATGACAAAATGTCCATTTCCAATTTATTCAGCCCCGTCAAATAAGTTGATGGTGGACATGCGGCCATATGTGGTGAAATACTCGAAAACTCAACGTGAAATTCTCAATGTTGTTAATTTGTAAGCAAAAATGTACATTATTATGACATGAAACTCACATAAACGGATCCAAAGGGGTATTCCAAGTACAGTAGATGTGTTTTTATCAACAATATTGGGATTTTAATGTAAATGACGAAATGTCCATTTCCAATTTATTTAGCAGGCCTTTCATAATGCTCCCGTGGACATTCATTTTTATGCAAATTCTACTGTATTATGACATGAAACTCACATAATTGGCTTCCTCTGAGTGTGCTGAGTACAGTAGAGGTGTTTTCATCAACAATATTGCACGTAGTTATTAAAAAAATACACTTTATTGAAGTGTCCACGGGAGCAGTATGAAGGGCCCGTCAAATAAGTTGCGTGTGGACAAAAAGTTTGGGGGTCCGTATCTCCGGCCCACGGAGGAGCAGCGGCTCGTGGCCAGTGTCGTTGGTTAGGTCTCCCGTGGGTCTAACGGAGCCCCGAGTTTGGTGTGGTTCGGCCTCGATTCGGCCGAGTTGTGGCCGGTCAAAGTTTTGGAGTTTAGGGTTTTGGGGGGCTCTATCTCCGGCCCCCGGGGGAGTAGGAACTCAGGACTTACGTCGTTGGAGAGGGCCTAGCGAGGGCTATCGATCGAGCCTGGTTGGGAGCCTCTAGGCCTCTTCTTTCCATTTGGCCCCCGAAACTATGGGGGTCCGTATCTCGGGCTCCCGGTGGAGCAGTGACTCCTGGCCGGTGACGTCGGTTAGGTCTCCCGAGGGTCTAACGGGACCCCGAGTTTGGTGCGGTTCGGCCTCGATTCGGCCGAGTTGTGACTGGTCAAAATTTTGGAGTTTGGGGCTTTGGGGGGGCTCTATCTCCGGCCCCCGGGGGGAGTAGGGACTCAGGGCATGCGTTGTCGGAGAGGGCCCTGCGAGGGCTATGCATCGAGTCCGGTCTAATTTTGGGACTTTTTAAAATAAAGAAATGTCCATTTCCAATTTATTTAGCAGGCCTTTCATAATGCTCCCGTGGACATTCATTTTTATGCAAATTCTACAGTATTATGAGATGAAACTCACATAATTGGCTTCCACTGAGTGTGCTGAGTACAGTAGAGGTGTTTTTATCCACAATATTGTGATGTATAGTTACTTGACAAAATGTCCATTTCCAATTTATTCAGCCCCGTCGAATAAGTTGAGTGTGGAAATGCACCATATGTGGTGAAATACTCGAAAACTCAACGTGAAATTCTCAATGTTGTTGATTTTTAAGCAAAATTGTGCAGTATTATGACATGAAACTCACATAAATGGATTCCAAGGGGTATGCCAAGTACAGTAAAGGTGTTTTTATCAACAATATTGGGATTTTAATGTAAATGACGAAATGTCCATTTCCAATTTATTTAGCGGGCCTTTCATAATGCTCCCATGGACATTCATTTTTATGCAAATTCTACAGTATTATGAGATGAAACTCACATAATTGGCTTCCACTGAGTGTGCTGAGGACAGTAGAGGTGTTTTTATCCACAATATTGTGATGTATAGTTACTTGACAAAATGTCCATTTCCAATTTATTCAGCCCCGTCGAATAAGTTGAGTGTGGACATGCACCATATGTGGTGAAATACTCGAAAACTCAACGTGAAATTCTCAATGTTGTTGATTTTTAAGCAAAATTGTGCAGTATTATGACATGAAACTCACATAAATGGATTCCAAGGGGTATGCCAAGTACAGTAAAGGTGTTTTTATCAACAATTTTGGGATGTATATTTGCATGACAAAATGTCCATTTCCAATTTATTCAGCCCCGTTAAATAAATTGAGGTTGGACATGCACCATATGTGGTGAAATACTCGAAAACTCAACGTGAAATTCTCAATGTTGTTAATTTGTAAGCACAATTGTACATTATTATAACATGAAACTCTCATAAATGGATCCAAAGGGGTATTCCAAGTACAGTAGATGTGTTTTTATCAACAATATTGGGATTTTAATGTAAATGACGAAATGTCCATTTCCAATTTATTTAGCGGGCCTTTCATAATGCTCCCGTGGACATTCATTTTTATGCAAATTCTACAGTATTATGAGATGAAACTGACAGAATTGGCTTCCACTGAGTGTGCTGAGTAGAGTAGAGGTGTTTTCATCAACAATATTGCACGTAGTTATTAAAAAAACACACTTTATTGAATTGTCCACGGGAGCAGTATGAAGGGCCGGTCAAATAAGTTGCCGGTGGACATAAAGTTTGGGGGTCCGTGTCTTGGTCCGCCGATGGAGCAGCAGCTCGTGGCTGGTGTCGTCGGTTAGGTCTCCCGCGGGTCTAACGGGGCCCCGAGTTTGGTGTGGTTCGGCGTCGATTCGGCCGAGTGGTGGCCGGTCAAAGTTTTGGACTTTGGGGCTTCGGGGGGCTCTATCTCCGTGCCCCGGGGGAGTAGGGACTCATGGCCTGCATCGTCGGAGAGGGCCCGGCGAGGGCTATTGATCGAGCCCACTTGGGAGCCTCTAGGCCTCTTCTTTCGATTTGGCCTCAGAAACTAAGGGGGTCCTTATCTCGGGCCCCCGGTGGAGCAGCGACTCGTGGCCGGTGTCGTCGGGTAGGGCTCCCGCTGGTCTAACCGGACCCCGATTTTGGTGCGGATCGGCGTCTATTCGGCCGAGTTATAGCCGGTCAAAGCGTGGGGCCTGGGGGGGTCCCTATTTCCGGCCCCCGGAGGGCTAGGGTCTCGGGGTGGGTGTCGTCGGATAGGGGCCGCGGAGGTCTAGGATCGACCCGAGTTTGGTGCGGTTCGGAAAAAACGTCCCAAAAAGACGGGTTCAGAACCGGACCGCCCATCCGACGTTCCTCCGGGGACCGGGGCGGCACCCCGTCAGGCCGGGAATGGCGAGCCTCGGGCGGATCGGCCGGCCGCCTCGAGGAGGGTGGAAGTCAGGCACTGGAATCGTTCATCGACTTAGTCATTTTTTCAGGGTTCAGAAGCGTTTAGCCCATCCGCCTTTCCTCCGGGGCAGGGCGCAGCTCCCCGTCAGGCCGGGAAAGGTGAGCCCCGGGCGGATCGGCCGGCCGCCTCGGGGAGGGTGGAAGTCAGGCACTGGCATCATTCATCGACTTAGTCATTTTTTCGGGTTTCAGAACCGTTCAGCCCATCCGCTAGGGCTAGGGGCTCAGGATGGGTGTCGTCGGATAGGGGCGATGGAGGTCTAGGATCGACCCGAGTTTGGTGCGGTTCGGCGGTGATTCGGCCGAGTGACAGCCGGTCAAATAATTTTGGGACTTTTTAAAATAAAGAAACGTCCATTTCCAATTTATTCAGCGGGCCCTTCATAGTGCTCGCGTGGACATTCATTTTTATGAAAATTCTACAGTATTATGACATGAAACTCACATAATTGGCTTCCACTGAGTGTTGTGAGTACAGTAGAGGTGTTTTTATCCACAATATTGGGATGTATATTTACATGACAAAATGTCCATTTCCAATTTATTCAGCCCCGTCGAATAAGTTGAGTGTGGACATGCACCATATGTGGTGAAATACTCGAAAACTCAACGTGAAATTCTCAATGTTGTTGATTTTTAAGCAAAATTGTGCAGTATTATGACATGAAACTCACATAAATGGATTCCAAGGGGTATGCCAAGTACAGTAAAGATGTTTTTATCAACAATATTGGGATTTTAATGTAAATGACGAAATGTCCATTTCCAATTTATTTAGCGGGCCTTTCATAATGCTCCCGTGGACAATTATTTTTATGCAAATTCTACAGTATTATGACATGAAACTCACATAATTGGCTTCCACTGAGTGTGCTGAGTACAGTAGATGTGTTTTTATCCACAATATTGGGATGTATATTTACATGACAAAATGTCCATTTCCAATTTATTCAGCCCCGTCAAATAAGTTGAGAGTGGACATGCACCATATGTGGTGAAATACTCGAAAACTCAACATGAAATCCCCATATAATACATTAGAAGTTGACAAATGTCCCACTTGCAATGTATTCAGTGGGATTGGCTGTTTAATACATTGGAAATGGACACACATCCCACTTGCAATGTATTCAATGGGATTGTCTGTTTAATAAATTGGAAATGGACACACATCCCACTTGCAATGTATTCAATGGGAATGGCTGTTTAATACATTGGAAATGGACACATATCCCACTTGCAATGTATTCAATGGGAATGGCTGTTTAATAGATTGGAAATGGACACACATCCCACTTGCAATGTATTCAATGGAATTGGCTGTTTAATACATTGGAAATGGACACAGGTCCCACTTGCAATGTATTCAATGGGAATGGCTGTTTAATACATTGGAAATGGACACACATCCCACTTGCAATGTATTCAATGGGAACGGCTGTTTAATACATTGGAAATGGACACAGGTCCCACTTGCAATGTATTCAATGGGAATGGCTGTTTAATACATTGGAAATGGACACATATCCCACTTGCAATGTATTCAATGGGATTGGCTGTTTAATACATTGGAAATGGACACACATCCCACTTGCAATGTATTCAATAGGATTGGCTGTTTAATACATTGGAAATGGACACAGTTCCCACTTGCAATGTATTCAATGGGAACGGCTGTTTAATACATTGGAAATGGACAGAGGTCCCACTTGCAATGTATTCAATGGGAACGGCTGTTTAATACATTGGAAATGGACACACATCCCACTTGCAATGTATTCAATGGGATTGGCTGTTTATTACATTGGAAATGGACACACATCCCACTTGCAATGTATTCAATGTGATTGGCTGTTTAATAAATTGGAAATGGACACACATCCCACTTGCAATGTATTCAATGGGAATGGCTGTTTAATACATTGGAAATGGACACATATCCCACTTGCAATGTATTCAATGGGAATGGCTGTTTAATACATTGGAAATGGACACACATCCCACTTGCAATGTATGCAATGGGATTGGCTGTTTAATACATTGGAAATGGACACAGTGTTATGAGTCTGGTTCTGATTCTGCTTTCTCGGGCTTTTCTTTCCCTTTTCCGCCCTCTGCTGGTCACTACCTCTCCTTCTCTCTCTTCTTCCCCTCCGCAGCTGCTTCTCATTTGGTATCTCACTGATCCTTTCCACCTGTTCCCCCTATCAGGCTCGTTTGCTATTTAATGTCCTCTGTTCTCTTGCCTTTTGTCGGATTATTTTGCTCGATTCAGATGCTGTTAACAACCTTCAGAACCTTCTCCAACTAAACAACCTGTCGTGTCCTAGTCCTGTCAAGACTGTCTGGTCCAGGTCAGCTATATCTCTCCTGCTATTAACCTGCTCTCCCTCCCTGTGTCCAGTTACCCTGCCGTCTGCTTACACCCGCTGTCGGGTACCACGCCGAGCTACCGCTCATTACGGGAAGAAAGGAGCCCGGGCTCTTCTAGCCGGCAATTCTGCTCTCCGCTACTCCCCTGCTACGGTTGTCTATACAAGAGGGCTGTGAAGCCACGGAGGGAGCGCCTATTCTGAGTTTATCCTTTTCCTGTTTGAAGAGACTGTTTGAGTTTATGAGCATACGCTGCAAAGTAACCTACGTTCCTGTTTGAAGAGACTGTTTAGTTTTCCTGCATTCTCTGCAAGTACCTACGTTCCTGTTTGAAGAGACTGTTAAACTTATCTGCATATTCTGCGAATTGCCTACGTTCCTGTTTGAAGAGACTGTTAAACTTCTGCATATTCTTCGAATTGCCTACGTTCCTGTTTCAAGAGACTTTTCCCCCCCTGAGTTGTCTACAAGCTATTTTGCTCCTGTTAAGTACAAGACTGTTTCTAAATAAACTCACATCTCTTTGCATTTGGATCCTGTTCTCTTCCTCATAACACACAGGTCCCACTTGCAATGTATTCAATGGGAACGGCTGTTTAATACATTGGAAATGGACACACATCCCACTTGCAATGTATTCAATGGGATTGGCTTTTTATTACATTGGAAATGGACACACATCCCACTTGCAATGTATTCAATAGGATTGGCTGTTTAATACATTGGAAATGGACACAGGTCCCACTTGCAATGTATTCAATGGGAACGGCTGTTTAATACATTGGAAATGGACACAGGTCCCACTTGCAATGTATTCAATGGGAACGGCTGTTTAATACATTGGAAATGGACACACTTCCCACTTGCAATGTATTCAATGGGATTGGCTGTTTATTACATTGGAAATGGACACACATCCCACTTGCAATGTATTCAATAGGATTGGCTGTTTAATACATTGGAAATGGACACACATCCCACTTGCAATGTATTCAATGGGATTGGCTGTTTAATACATTGGAAATGGACACAGGTCCCACTTGCAATGTATTCAATGGGAACGGCTGTTTAATACATTGGAAATGGAGAGAGGTCCCACTTGCAATGTATTCAATGGGATTGGCTGTTTATTACATTGGAAATGGACACACATCCCACTTGCAATGTATTCAATGGGATTGGCTGTTTAATAAATTGGAAATGGACACACATCCCACTTGCAATGTATTCAATGGGAATGGCTGTTTAATACATTGGAAATGGACACTCATCCCACTTGCAATGTATTCAATGGAATTGGCTATTTATTACATTGGAAATGTACACACATCCCACTTGCAATGTATTCAATGGGATTGGCTGTTTAATACATTGGAAATGGACACTCATCCCACTTGCGTCGGTGGAGAGGACCCGGCGAGGGCTATCGATCGAGTCCGGTCTAATTTGGGGACTTTTTAAAATAAAGAAATGTCCATTTCCAGTTTATTCAGCGGGCCTTTCATAGTGCTCCTGTGGACATTCATTTTCATGCAAATTCTACAGTATTATGACATGAAACTCACATAATTGGCTTCCACTGAGTGTTCTGAGTACAGTATAGGTGTTTTTTTATCCACAATATTGGGGTGTATATTTACATGACAAAATGTCCATTTCCAATTTATTCAGCCCCGTCAAATAAGTTGAGGGTGGACATGCACCATATGTGGTGAAATTCCCGAAAATCCAACGTGAAATCCACAATGTTGCTCA
This sequence comes from Garra rufa, assembly GCF_049309525.1. NCBI lineage: Eukaryota > Metazoa > Chordata > Actinopteri > Cypriniformes > Cyprinidae > Garra > Garra rufa. The sequence goes on along the minus strand of NC_133365.1, from coordinate 2,229,078 downwards.
TTTGTATGCATATTCTACAGTATTATGACATGAAACTGACATAAATGGATTCCACTGATTGTGCATAGTACAGTAGAGGTGTTTTTATTAACAATATTGGGATGGCTATTTACATGACAAAATGTCCATTTCCAATTTATTCAGCCCCGTCAAATAAGTTGAGGGTGGACATGCACCATATGTGGTGAAATTCCCGAAAATCCAACGTGAAATCCACAATGTTGTTCATTTGTATGCTTATTCTACAGTATTATGACATGAAACTCAAATAATTGGCTTCCACTGAGTGTGCTGAGTACAGTAGAGGTGTTTTCATTAACAATATTGGGATGGCTATTTACATGACAAAACGTCCATTTCCAATTTATTTAGCGGGCCTTTCATAGTGCTCCCGTGGACATTCATTTTTATGCAAATTCTACAGTATTATGACATTAAACTCACATAATTGGCTTCCACTGAGTGTGCTGAGTACAGTAGAGGTGTTTTCATCAACAATATTGCACGTAGTTATTAAAAAAATACACTTTATTGAAGTGTCCACGGGAGCAGTATGAAGGGCCCTTCAAATAAGTTTCTGGTGGACAAAAAGTTTGGGGGTCCGTATCTCTGGCCCCCGGAGGAGCAGCGGCTTGTGGGTGGTGTCGTCGGTTAGGTCTCCAGCGGGTCTAAAGGGGCCCCGAGTTTGGTGTGGTTCGGCCTCGATTCGGCCGAGTGGTGACTGGTCAAAATTTTGGAGTTTGGGGCTTTGGGGGGCTCTATCTCCGGCCCCCGGGGAAGTAGGGACTCGGGACCTGCGTCGTCGGAGAGGGCCCAGTGAAGGCTATTGATCAAGCCCTGTCAGGAGCCTCTTGGCCTCTTCTTTCGATTTGGCCCCCGAAACTATGGGGGTCCGTATCTCGGGCCCCCGGTGGAGCAGCGACTCGTGGTCGGTGTCGTCGGTTAGGTCTCCAGCGGGTCTAACGGGGCCCCGAGTTTGGTGCGGTTTGGCCTCTTTCCGGCCGAGTGGTAGCCGGTCAAAATTTTGGAGTTTGGGGTTTTGGGGGACTCTATCTCCGGCCCCAGGGGGGGTAGGGACTCGTGGCCTGCGTCGGTGGAGAGGGCCCGGCGAGGGCTATCGATCGAGTCCGGTCTAATTTTGGGACTTTTTAAAATAAAGAAATGTCCATTTCCAATTTATTCAGCGGGCCTTTCATAGTGCTCCTGTGGACATTCATTTTTATGCAAATTCTACAGTATTATGACATGAAACTCACATAATTGGCTTCCACTGAGTGTTCTGAGTACAGTATAGGTGTTTTTATCCACAAATAAGTTGAGAGTGGACATGCACCATATGTGGTGAAATACTCGAAAACTCAACATGAAATCCCCATATAATACATTAGAAGTTGACAAATGTCCCACTTGCAATGTATTCAGTGGGATTGGCTGTTTAATATATTGGAAATGGACACAGGTCCCACTTGCAATGTATTCAATGGGAACGGCTGTTTAATACATTGGAAATGGACACAGGTCCCACTTGCAATGTATTCAATGGGAACGGCTGTTTAATACATTGGAAATGGACACACATCCCACTTGCAGTGTATTCAATGGGATTGGCTGTTTATTACATTGAAAATGGACACACATCCCACTTGCAATGTATTCAATGGGATTGGCTGTTTAATAAATTGGAAATGGACACACATCCCACTTGCAATGTATTCAATGGGATTGGCTGTTTAATACATTGGAAATGGACACACATCCCACTTGCAATGTATTCAATGGGATTGGCTGTTTAATACATTGGAAATGGACACTCATCCCACTTGCAATGTATTCAATGGGAACGGCTGTTTAATACATTGGAAATGGACACAGGTCCCACTTGCAATGTATTCAATGGGAACGGCTGTTTAATACATTGGAAATGGACACACATCCCACTTGCAATGTATTCATTGGGAACGGCTGTTTAATACATTGGAAATGGACACACATCCCACTTGCAATGTATTCAATGGAATTGGCCTATTTATTACATTGGAAATGGACACAGATCCCACTTGCAATGTATGCAATGGGATGGGCTGTTTAATACATTGGAAATGGACACACATCCCACTTGCAATGTATTCAATGGAATTGGCTATTTATTACATTGGAAATGGACAAACATCCCACTTGCAATGTATTCAATGGGATTGTCTGTTTAATACATTGGAAATGGACACACATCCCACTTGCAATGTATGCAATGGGATGGGCTGTTTAATACATTGGAAATGGACACACATCCCACTTGCAATGTATTCAATGGGAATGGCTGTTTATTACATTGGAAATGGACACACATCCCACTTGCAATGTATTCAATGGGATTGTCTGTTTAATACAATGGAAATGGACACACATCCCACTTGCAATGTATTCAATGGAATTGGCTATTTATTACATTGGAAATGGACTCACATCCCACTTGCAATGTATTCAATGGAATTGGCTATTTATTACATTGGAAATGGACACACATCCCACTTGCAATGTATTCTGTGGGACTCTGTAGTAGGTTAAAGGGATGAGTGTCCACTAATATATTAAGGGTCAAGGTTTAACCCCCTGGGGCCGACGGTCACGCCGGCGTGACCAACCTACTTTTTTTAAGATCAGCGCAAAAGACACTAAAAATGCTCTGTCGGTTTAAGTCATACACATTAGAGATATACATCAATGGAAACTGTAAAGCGTGTACTTTTATTTGGGCACACTCAAAAGAACAGCAGAAAGTTGTGTTTTTTTATTTAGAATAAAGAAAACAAACAGGATGATTTCTGTTTTCTCTGTCTCCGTGAACTGCTTTTAGAAATGCGTCACTTATATCATTCAAATATTTAGCACACAAACATAAAAGTGGTATCTACTGAAAGCTTGAGATTTATGCTTTTGAACAAAGTAAGTTTTATCAAAAACAAATAATCTGTGATAAATTAATCTATATGAAACCAAGGAGATGTCTAGTCTATCCAGTTCCAACTAATTATCTCTAATGTGACCGCGCCCACTATCGCGAAATCTTTTGCCATGCAAATTAGCCATGTGCTACTAGCGCGGCAAGGACCGGAGTATCTGTACACGAGGAAACTCCCACATCACCGCAACAAAGCAACATGACTTCAAGTTCATCTTGGTTACAGTTTGTTACTGAATGAAGACATGCTGTGAGGAATAAGACTTATATTTACCACAATCACAAGAAGGACGCGATGCGACGCAAACCCAGCAGGAGGAGACATTTACAAGAGTAAGTCTTACTTTCATTTTCCTACTAGCTTTCGCTGTTATTTACTTTGACAAAACATGTACACATTTTACTAGTTAGACTTATTCCAAACTAAAATTCCTGACTTTATCAAATGAAACATTATGAAGTACGTTTGATTGCATTGCATCTCTTACAATGGCAGGATATTTATAATGTTCTAGAAAAACGATGTGATTATGACTGTGAGATGCATTTATGACGATATCTTTATGAATGTAGAATCATACTTTATTTATTTATTTTATTGTATAACAGTGTAAAAGTAATATGAGTGCTTACACTGAATGTGTGTTTACATCACGTTTATTAGTAATATAGTGCTAAACGATTATTATTAGTTTCTTAGATATTACATGTCCTTTTTTTTTTACATTAGTACAAATTCTAGAGTATAGACTGTATTCTGACAGATGATCCTGATATGATTTTTGGTTTGTTTTGTTTTTGTAGTGATCTCAAACCTGCTCAAAAGATGAATCCTGCCCTCTTTCCCATGAGTCCCTTCAAACTGTTTTCCTCTGAGAGCACTAGAAACTTGAGATGTTCAACTACACTGATATTCTAGTGTAAAACAAGTTTTTGACTTTTTTTGTATTTTTTTAAGGGCACAGAAAATAGCAGGTAAGATTGTTTCATTTGTTGAACAGAATTCAGAAGAAGTTTTCAGAAATGCCACAAAGTCTGTGCACATCTGTGTGGTAAGATGAGGGAGCTCAATAATGTGTCTTTGACCTTCATTATGTATGTTTTGTTTATACAGTGATAGTAAATAAAATAAAAATAATCTAAAACTCCATTCTCTGAATCTTCTCACATTGTTTCAGTCATCATTGATGGGGCCATTAGGGAGGGCCCTTTTGTCTTTCAGGTGTGAATTGCTAAATATTCATGGGCCATTGCCACACCTATGAATAATCCCTTTCAATCACAAAACATTTTTATAAAATTTAAATCAATATATTGTTTTCTCTGAACGAGTGAACGAGATGATTTTCACATCATTTGGTTTAAAAAATTCTAGCCTACGACATCCAATTATCTAAAGTCTTGTAAAGAAATGTCCTGTATGTGCTTCATGGCCTTATTTCAGTGACTTCAAAACTTTAGATTTTCAATAACCACGCATAAACATAGTTTTCTCAAAAACACAAACATGCACATTAATGTTGCTTGCATATTATTGTAGCCCAATATGTGCTGATTACAATGTAATCTGACTTTAACCATTCATATGTTTTTAAGATACTGAAAAAAGCACAAATGTCAGGGCATGTCAAAACTTCTTCAGGGCCCCAAAACACCTCAGGCCCCAGAGGGTTAATTCCATCACTACAATGGGCAAATGGACAAATAGTGGGTCTGTGGGACCGGGGGGCTGTGGAAATGTGCAGGGGAGTTGTTCCGGAGTGTTTCGGGGTCTTTCCGTGACTGTAATGGGCAAATGGACAAATAGTGGGTACGTGGGACCGGGGGGCTGTGGAAATGTGCAGGGGAGTTGTTCCGGAGTGTTTCGGGGTCTTTCCGTGACTGTAATGGGCAAATGGACAAACAGTGGGTTAGTGGGACCGGGGGGCTGTGGCAATGTGGAGGGGGATTTGTTCCGGAGTGTTCCGGGGTCTTTCCATGACCATAATGGGCAAATGGACAAATAGTGGGTTCGTGGGACCAGTGGGCTGTGGCAATGTGGAGGGGGAGTTGTTACGAAGTGTTCCGGGGTCTTTCCGTGACTGTAATGGGCAAATGGACAAATAGTGGGTTCGTGGGACCTTAGGGGCGGGGCTCGTGGCCGGGGAGGGGGTACCGGGGGGTTCCGCGGACGTTCCGTAACAATAATGGGCAAATGGACAAATAGTGGGTTTGTGGGACCTTGGGGGCGGGGCTCGTGACCGGGGAGGGGGTCCCGGGGGGTTCCGCAGACGTTCCGTAACAATAACGGGCAAATGGACAAGTAGTGGGTTCGTGGGACCTTGGGGGCGGGGTTTGTGGCCTGGGAGGGGGTCCCGGGGGGATCCGCGGACGTTCTGTAACAATAATGGGCAAATGGACAAATAGTGGGTTCGTGGGACCTTAGGGGCGGGGCCTGTGGCCGGGGAGGGGGTCCCGGGGGGTTCCGTGGGCGTTCCGTAACAATAATGGGCAAATGGACAAATAGTGGGTTCGTGGGACCTTGGGGGCGGGGCTTGCGCCCGAGAAGGGGGTCCCGGGCGGTCCCGCGGCCGTTCCGCAGAAATAATGGTCAAATGGACAAATAGTGGGTTCGTGGGACCAAAAAAGTGTCCACCACCCCTTTGTTTTAATGGCCATGTCATAAACCTAAAGTGGGATCGGTGGTGCTCCACCCTGTGGCGAAAGACAGAACTGCAATTTTAGGCCCAAAACTTTGGGGGCCCCCACGCGGCCCCTAAGGGGGCCAGCCCCCCCCAGACGTTCCCGTGCTGCCCCGCCGGCCGACCCGGTCAGATTGACACCAGCGGCGCCCCCCTCAAAAATTTTGGGGGGTCGGCGTGCAGGGTCCACAAACCCATGACCACGAACCGTCAAACAAGCTCCGAAATGGACGTCTTCCAAAAAAATGTACTTCATGGAGATAGTCCGCCCGACAGTAACCCACGTTCTACTGCCGGGCTTTGTCTTTCAACGGACAGTTAGATAGGAAGTGTCCCGTCGACCCACAATACATGCAGAGACCCTTTGATCTTCTACGATCCCTCTCCTCCCGGGAGAGCCGAGCTCTACCAACCTGCATGGGTTCTTGATCGAACGCGGGGCTGACCGTGTTGCAAGCCGTGTTGATGGAATAAACAGGAAGTTCTGACGGCGAAGAGAGATGCGTCAGCTGGTCGCGGTGCTGGAGGCGGGAGTCCAACCAAAGGGCCAAGGAAATGAGTCCATCCAAATCCGCTGGTAGCTCGAGGGTGAAAATCTCTCTTTGAACACGGTCAGCCAACCCATGCAAAAACATGTCCCACTGCGCCACCTCGTTCCACTTGGTAAATCCACCAACACACTGGCCGCCTCGCGACCCATGATGGCGCGGTCGAAAACCCGTGTCATCTCCTCTGACAGCGTTTGGAACAAGGCACAGCACGGATGTTGATTCTCCCACACCGCCGTCCCCCACTGAGCAGCCCGACCAGAGAGTAGTGTTAACACTAACGCCACCTTCGACTGCTCTGAAGCGAAAGTGATAGGCTGCAGTGAAAAATACATAGAGCACTTAGTTAGGAACGCTCTAGTTGTTGGATTTGGGTGGTGAGCTCGGATACCTGCGTCACCAAAGCCTGAATAGCACGTCCGGTAGTCAGCATCTGTTCTTCTTGTAAATCCATCCGGGTGTTGGTAGCTGATAGGAAATCTCCCAGAGTGGGTGCATCAGCTGAATCCATAACTGGTCAGATCGTTCTGTCAGGTCTGTAAGGACAGAGAGACAGGATTCACGAGCGTGATGCAATTAAACAGTTTATTTAGAAAACAGAGTGAAGAATATGATGGTCAGAAGGCTGGTCGAGTGCCGGGACGGACGACTGGTGACGCAGGATCAGTGGACAACTCAGGGCAGAAGATCCGGAACAGAAGCGTCAGAAAGCCAGACGATCGATCTCCAGTGAAGCAGGGACCAGAGGAGAAACAGGAACAAACCGAGCCGGAGCAACACCAAACGATCTGACAATGAGGACAAGACAGAGCTGATCTTAAACAGAGGTGGATAATGAGCCGCAGCTGAATCCGATCAGCTCGTAACGAGCAGCCACACCCCCCCCCCCACACACACAGACACCTGCACAAACACACACACACACACACACACACACACACAGCAAAGATGAGTAAGTGAACCCATAAACCGTGACAACTATAGGCTCACAAGCTTTGATTATGGTTTTGTTGATAGGTGCAATAAACCATCAGTCCAATCATGTCAAGCCAAGAACTCAAAAACCCCAGCACCACCACTTGTCAGACTGCAGCACAAATGTGGTGCCTGCGTTCCTTTCGGAAGGGCTCATCCCTATGCCCTAAACCCTTCATAGGGTTTACCCTCCAGAGTGAGAGCTTCGAAGGGTGTAGGGGACCAAACAACTGTTTCTTGAAGTGCCCTTCTGCATCATCATCCCATAAGCACACAGAGGCACCATCATCATGCAAAGGATCTGCGTGAAGGATCATGGGAGTCCGAAGTGTCCATCAGTTGTACCCTTCGAAATCCTTCATTCCGAAGGGCCCTTTGAAGTGGCTAGTTATGAGCACTTCTGTTTGGAACGACACTTCAATATGGCGGCCATGATTGTTTTCACTCCGAAGTGCTTTGCTTCTGATTTACTAAATAGGATTTCATTAATCTCATCTAGTTTACATGCCTCATCTGCAGCTTTGTTTCCTTTAATTCCTATGTGTGCTAGAATCCACATTAATACTATTATCACATTTACTCTCTGAAGTCTAAATAATATTTCATATATGCAATCCTGACTGTTCTTTGATGATATTGACTTAATTGAAATCAATGTTGAACTGGAATCTGTACAGTTACTTTCTTCATGCCACTTTCCTCCATCCAATACATTGCAGCAATTATAGCCATCAACTCGTACCTAATTCTGGTACAAAAACACCAAAACCCATCTTTCCTGTATCCAAGCTCTTGGAACCATCTGTGTACACTGCAGTATATTCATTATATATTGTCATAATTCTATCTTCTATTATGCCATATTTCTATAATACCGGCTACTGTCAAGTAAATCCAAATCAATCGAAACTAAAGGAAATAACCATGGTGGGGTTACTGCTAATTACACTGCTTCATTAAATGCTTTATTATTCAATCCCATCTCTTTATCCATTTCCATACTACCCCATCCAAAATAAATAGTTTTGTCTTTCCCATATTCCCAACTTGGGATAAGAACTTTTTTTTTTTTTGCTGGATTCCTATTTACTGACTGACCTTGTAGACTGATTCAGTAGTTCATCATCAGTTGCTTCCTCCTTAACTGTAAAGGTATTGTCACAGTCAGGCGGGGTTGAGGAGTGGAGATGGATGAGGAGAACCGAAGTAAATGAAAGTATATAAGTTTATTAAATGAAACACTGAAATACAAACAAATAAACAAAAACCAGGAGCATCAAATGAGAACATGTAACGTTAACGACGGACCAGGGGTAGTGAGCAGACACAGACTTAAATACTCTGAAGACAGGGCGTGGTTACAAACAAGCTAACAAGGCTAACGAGGGGGAAATACAAATATGGGCAAGACAAAACCAACTGAACATGAACCAAAAGGGGGAGACAAGGACTAAACCAAATGGACTAGAAACAGAAAGGGAAAAACATTGGGAAAACAGAACAGAACAGAGACAAAATACTGACATTACACCCCCCTCCCCAAAAGGCGCGTCTTGCGCCGTCTAATATCCATTGGGGAGGGAGGGTGGGCGCCCTGGAGACCGCTAGACAGGGATACAGGGAACACAGGATACAGGGGCGGTCTCCAGGGCATACAGTCCAATAGGCCATGGCGGGTCTGGGGGATCAGGAAGCCATGGCCGGGTAAACAGTCCGGGGGGCCATGGCAGATCCGGGGGCTCAGGAAACCATGGCTGGGTAAATAGTTCGGGAGGCCATGGCGGATCCGGGGGCTCAGGAAGCCATGGCCGGGTCAATAGTTCAGGAGGCCATGGCGGATCTGGGGGCTCAGGAAGCCATGTCCGGGTAAACAGTCCAGGTGGCCATGGCCGGGTAAACAGTCCAGGTGGCCATGGTCGAGTAAACAGTCCCGGTGGCCATGGCCGAGCAAACAGTCCAGGTGGCCATGGCCGAGTAAACAGTCCAGGTGGCCATCGCTGATCAGGGGAGTAGCCCCCCCAAAAAAAAATTTCTTGGGGGAACCTAGGGCATAGTCCACCCAGGAAAGCATGGAAGGGCGACCAGGAGAGAGCTCCGGCTCCGGAAGGCACGCAGGAGAGAGCTCCGGCTCTTGAGGAGCGGGCTCTGGACGGCGCTCTTGAGGAGCGGGCTCTGGACGGTGCTCTTGAGGAGCGGGCTCTGGACGGCGCTCTTGAGGAGCGGGCTCTGGATGGTGCTCTTGAGGAGCGGGCTCTGGACGGCTGGACGACCCCAGCGGAGATTCAGGAGGGCTGGGCGTCTCCAGCGGAGACACTGAAGGAGCAATCTCTGGCAGCGCGGTCACTGGAGGGCGCTCTGGCGGCACGGCCACTGGAGGGCGCTCTGGCGGCGCGGTCACTGGAGGGCTGGGCGGAACCAGCGGAGACTCTGGAAGGCTGGGCGGAACCAGCGGAGACTCTGGGAGGCTGGGCGGAACCAGCGGAGACTCTGACTTGGCAGTAGCCATCTTAGGTGCAGATTCAGGCTTGGCGGCCATCTTGGCCAGGGACTCAGGCTTGGCGGCCATCTTGTCCAGAGACTCAGGAACAACAGCCATCTTGGCCAGGGATTCAGGCTTGGTGGCCATCTTGGCCGGGAACTCAGGAACGGAAAATTGAATGGTTTGTAATGATTGTTATTTCTGTGGTGGTTTCTATTGTTTTTTAATGGAACCATCAGAACTAATAAACAACTGCAATGGATACCATTATGTGCAAATCAAGACCTAATCAAATTTGTAATGGAAACCAATACAAACCAGCAAATCCTATTGGAATATGCCCAAAACACACTACAGAATGGAAACAGTACAAACTAGTAAATCCTATTGGAATATGCCCAAAGCACACTACAGAATGGAAACCAGTACAAACCAGTAAATCCTATTGGAATATGCCCAAAACACACTACATAAAGGAAACCAGTACAAACCAATACATTCTAATGGAGTATGCCCAAAACACACTACGAAACCAATACAAACCAGTAAATTCTAATGGAATATGCCCAAAACACACTACGTAATGGAAACCAGTACAAACCAATAAATTCTAATGGAATATGCCCAAAACACACTACGTAATGGAAACCAGTACAAACCAATAAATTCTAATGGAATATGCCCAAAACACACTACGAAACCAATACAAACCAGTAAATTCTAATGGTATATGCCCAAAACACACTACGGAATTGAAACCAGTACAAACCAATAAATTCTAATGGAATATGCCCAAAACACACTACGTAATGGAAACCAGTACAAATCAATAAATTCTAATGGAATATGCCCAAAACACACTACGTAATGGAAACTATTTGGTAATGGTTTTAATGGTTAATGGCTGATGGTTTGTAATGGTTTTGTAATGGAATCCATTAGGATTTCTGTAATGGTTTCTATTGTTTTTTTCAGCAGGGATGGCAGCCATCTTGCTTGCAGACTCTGGCGTGGCAGCCATCTAGCTTACAGACTCTGGCGTGGCAGCCATTTTGTGAGCTGACGTGGTGGCCATTTTGTGAGCTGACGCAGCTGCCTGAGGTACTGGGCTGAGGACCAACGTGGGGCTTAGGAGGACTTGGGGACACGTGGGAGGCAAAGAGGGGGTGAGGTCGCTGGAGTGATATGCGGAGGGTTCTGGCTTTTGGTGAGATGGGGTGATTGCAGGCTTCCAGATGGGAGGGGGGTTACTATCCTCCACCATGACTTGGAACGAGGAACCACACAAATCGAGAACGAAATTTACAAAATCTGCTACGGGACGGTAGCAATCATTTGGAGTAATCAACTGGAACAAATAATCATCTTTGAGTCCCATCTGGAAGCATGCGTTGATCATTTTATCACTCCATCTCACCAGATGGTAAATACTCAGAAACTCCTCCACATATTCTTCCAGCGAACGCTCACCTTGCTGGAGGTTCCATAGTTTGTCCTCAGCCCAGGTCATATTTCCTTGTCTAGGTCCGTCGTTCTGTCACAGTCAGGCGGGGTTGAGGAGTGGAGATGGATGAGGAGAACCGGAGTAAATGAAAGTATATAAGTTTATTAAATGAAACACTGAAATACAAACAAATAAACAAAAACCAGGAGCATCAAATGAGAACATGTAACGTTAACGACGGACCAGGGGTAATGAGCAGACACAGACTTAAATACTCTGAAGACAGGGTGTGGTTACAAACAAGCTAACAAGGCTAACGAGGGGGAAATACAAATATAGGCAAGACAAAACCAACTGAACATGAACCAAAAGGGGGAGACAAGGACTAAACCAAATGGACTAGAAACAGAAGGGGAAAAACATTGGGAAAACAGAACAGAGCAGAGACAAAATACTGACAGGTATTTCCCCCATTTTTACATGAAGTGCTGAAACTGGAGTAGTTTTATAAGCTCCACTACCAGTGTTGGACACGTACCTTAAAAAAGTAATTAGTTATAGTTACTAGTTACTTCTCACAAATAGTATCTGAGTTAGTAACTGAGTTACATCATTATAAAAGTAACTAATTACCAGGCAAAGTAACTATTGCGTTACTTTAAAAAAAAATCAAATTTAATATAACTATACAATAAATATAAAACATTGTACACTAATCTACACTATTTTAATGTTGTTGTGGGACAACGTGAGAGACAAATATCAAATTCAACATATTATAAATATCATTACTATAGTGGAACAATAAAGCACAATAGATGGTTTAGAATAGGGATGCACCGATACGAATCGGCCGATCATGCTTGCGCGTTTTGTCAGTAAAGCCGGTTCTGTAATCAGCGGTAAATGCCATCAGGTGCGTGATTTCACGTTGAGCCGTATATACTACACACAGCCGTTGTTTACCGACGAGCTGCGCAAATCAATGTTCATTATCAGTGTGAAAGTGCGCAGCTCATCAGTGAACAACGGCTGTGTGTAGTATATACGGCTCAACGTGAAATCGTGCACCTGATGGCATTTACCGCTGATTACAGAACCGGCTTTACTGACAAAACGCGCAAGTGATCGGCCGATACGGATCGGTGCATCCCTAGTTTAGAACTTTAAATATTTATTGCACAGACCACAACTCGTCAACAAATAAGTCTAAATATAAATTATGCTTCTGAAGAAATGTACCAAAAACAAACAAATAATAATAATTATTATTATTAAATTCATATTGTGTCGGCATGTGACGATGTGACGTGCTTCAGTAGATTTGAATTACTTGTTACCGACGAGCAAAAAGTTGCACGTTACAAAAACATTTTTGCTTTTCACCTCAGCGAGTGCTTATACTTCCAGTTTGCAAAAACTACCTTTGAACTTGTTGGACTTGCCATCGTTGTGAGTCCTGGATGTTGGTGCGTGCGACTGACCGTGCGTGTACTTCAGTGTGCGTGTGCTTCACCCGCACTACTCTGCCTCTGATTGGCAAACAATGGAAATTTACTCAATCTAAGCCAATCATCGCGTTCTCAGTTACACCACGTTTACAGACACACCAATCATCATCACTGGTTATGTGTCCCGTCCCGAACACACACAAACACACACACCTCAGAGAAAGAGAGGTGCTATGGCTGAGAGAGACGCTGATCGCATGAAAACCGCTTCAGTGTTCTCAGTTATAGTAACGCGCATTTTATTGTCAGTAACGGTAACGGCGTTGTAACGGGGGAAACAGTAATTTGTCTGATTACTCGTTACTGAAAAAAGTATCGCCGTTGGTAACGCCGTTTATTTATAGCGCCGTTATTCCCATCACTGTCCACTACATACCCTTAATGCTTGGGCTTGAATAACATCTATTATACATTCATCCATATATGAAACACCCATAGTGTAAAACTGATCAAATCAATGCTACATAAACGTTTCTTAACCCATTTCTACTAGCTCCCCAATCAGTTCCAAACAGACATCTCATTACATTTAAAGGGGTGCTATTATGCTTTTTCACTTTTTGAACTTTAGCCAGTGTGTGGTGTGTATGTTTGTGCATAAAAAACATCTACAAAGTTACAGATCTCAAAGTCCACTCCAAAGGGAGATATTTAGTTTTTAAAAAGTCCCTTTTCAAGAACTACAACGAACTGCTCGTTTGGACTACAGCGTTTGTTTTCCGCATGCAATGATGTCACAACGCGGTATCCCGCCTATGGAAATTCAATTCGTTAGGGGCTGGGGGATTCGCCTAACTTTAGCGAAGTATTATGGACAGCCGCTTCTGGGATCCTTCAGCGAGCCGCAGGTCGTCTCAGCTTTAACTAAAGAGTCCGCAAACTGCTCCAGAATCCGTGATGGAGCCACGCCATTGACGTGCGGTATAAAGGGTTCGAACACACGTAGAGTCGCGGCTGAGGTAAACACGAACACTGACTAGTGATCATCCGTGCACGCGTCGGAGTCGCGCCGTAGACGTGCAGTGTGTGGTAAGACATTTATTCATCATACAGTGTAGATAGCTTCACTAGCCTTATGGTTTCGGGCATGTAAATAATAAATACATTAGCACAATAATGATAATATCATGTATCTTTGATCTCGCAGGCTGATGATAGGACCAACAGTACTGTAGCATTTTATTTACTCACCCTTTATGCATCCTAGGTGTATATGACTTCCTTCTTTTAGACGAATGCAATCGGAGTTACATTAAAAATAATCCTAGCTCTCCCAAGCTTTAGAACTGAACGGTATAGACGAGTGTTTCAGTCCAACAGTCCAAAACAAGTCGATCCATAATAAAAAAAAAAAAGTGCCTCACATGGCTTTGGGACAGTCGGTAAAAGCCTCCTTTAGCGATCCGATGTGTTTTTGTATGAAAAATATCCATATTTAAAACATAAAAATCACTTTAATCTAATTTGCTGCTTTGTGAAGGGGTGCGGCAGGGCGAAACGCTTTCTACGCTGTTCGCCAATTGCAACGCAGTGGGACTACTAACCAATTACAATACATTTGGTTTTTCGGAAGGTGGAACCCGGAACTAATCGAGCCGTTTGTGCCAGCCTGGGGAGAAAGCTATTGTAATTATGTAAATTATGTGAAAAATTATGCATTTTTTTGAACCACCAAGCATGAGAGCATGTTCTAATACACCCCCATAACAAAATAAAGACAAAAGAGCATAATAGGACCCCTTTAATGTTGATTTCATTACCTTTAAACATTTGTAATGTAAGACACCTAAGACAGTGCTACTGGGAGACAAGAAGGACAGCTAATCGTTCTGCAGTGCCAAATGACCATATGAACACCCAGATGTTTTTGAGAACTTGAGGATGAAATGCAATGTAGTACTTAAAGCTGCAGATCTGGCAGATCACCTACTGACTGCTGCTTTTGATTCTGATTGCCCTTTGTCTAGGGACTCGTTTCTCCATTTCTGTTTGTCAAATGTTTCTGAAACATTTTTGATGTTGTTGTTTCAGTTGTTGAACCATGTTATGTTCATACAAATATTTACACATATTAATACATTTGCTGGAAATAAAACAGTTGAAAGTGAATGGGTGTTTTTGTATGATTTAGTACTGGTCAAAAGTTTGGACACATTACTTTTTTATGTTTTTAAAATCTCTTATATTCATCAAGCCTGCATTTATTTGAGCAAAAATACAGACAGAAACTGTAATATTGTAAAATAATGTTTTCATCAGCCTTTACTGCAGTCTTCAGTGTTAAATTATTACAGTTTTTACAAAAATTGCGTTCAGTGAGAGCACCGCTCTTCCAGTTTATCCTGAAACCGTCACACCATAATGACGTAAGCGTGCTCCGGCACGAATGCTGAAACCCTATGTGAGTGCAGGCCAGAGGGGGAGTGGGGAGGGGAGACAATCGTACTCGGGCCCGGTTCACGGCAACCGTGCCTAGTGTGAGTACACCCTTAAACCCAATTGAGCATCTCTGGAGAGACCTAAAAATGGCTGTCCATCAACGTTTACCATCCAACCTGACAGAACTGGAGAGGATCTGCAAAGAGGAATGGCAGAGGATCCCAAAATCCAGGTGTGAAAAATTTGTTGCATCTTTCCCAAAAAGACTCATGGCTGTATTAGATCAAAAGGGTGCTTCTACTAAATACTGAGCCAAGGGTCTGAATACTTAGGACCATGTGATATTTAAGTTTTTCTTTTTTAATAAATCTGCAAAAATGTCAACAATGCTGTGTTTTTCTGTCAATATGGGGTGCTGTGTGTACATTAATGAGGAAAAAAATGAACTTAAATGATTTCAGCAAATGGCTGCAATATAACAAAGAGTGAAACATTTAAGGGGTCTGAATACTTTCCGTACCCACTGTACTTGTTCCATCGTAAGAAAAATGGCTTCTATGTTAATATTAGTCTGTTTTGTTCTTATTCCGAGGACACCGTAGCTGCCAGATCAGATGGTCACTGCAGTCCCCCGAATCCAGTCTATACCCAGCTCAGATGGTGGATCAGACACAACCCGTATTGTTAAAAGCGCTGTATAAATAAAGGTGAATGATGACTGATTGATAACTGTGTATGTCACAAATGATCTTTGTATTCTTTCGTATGTGGAAAGATCACATAATCACATAAAGATCACATAATACACATTTTCAAGCCAAGCCTGATGCAGGGCATTTCTTCTGGGAAAATGACTTAATACTATTTACTTGGAGGACCACATAAGCCATGCAGTAGTGCAAGGAGGCATGGTGAGAGCATTTCTCTAGAATAGATATTGATTGATTTTAAATATGTTTGTATGTAGAATGATGACGTGAATGCTGATGTAAATACTTTTTATTGTACCCCCCAACACGTATGTATTCTCTATTTTTAACACAAGCAACAAGAGGACTCACCAAGCCTGCATTTTGTTGATCCAAAGTACAGCAAAAACAGTCAAATTGTACAATGTTTTTACAATTTAAAATAACTGTTTTCTATTTGAAACAGTTTTCTTTATTTCTATTAAAATGTAACTTATGTGATTTTAAAGCTGAATTTTTAGCCTTACTCCAGTCACATGATCCTTCGGAAATCATTCTAATAATTTGCTGTTCAAAAAACATTTTTTATTAGAGTAGAATTTGTTTCCGCTTTCTTCGATGAAGTTCAGAAGAACTATCTTGTTATTTATATAATCTATCAATGCAAGCAATCTCTATTCAGCCTATGTACACTACATTGCCAAAAGTATTCGCTCACCTGCCTTGACACGCATATGATCTTAAGTGACATCCCATTCCTAATCCATAGGGTTCAATATGATGTCGGTCCACCCTTTGCAGCTATAACAGCTTCAACTCTTCTGGGAAGGCTGTCCACAAGGTTTAGGAGTATGTTTATGGGAAGTTTTGACCATTCTTCCAGAAGCGCATTTGTGAGGTCACACAGTGATGTTGGACGAGAAGGCCTGGCTCTCAGTCTCCGCTCTAATTCATCCCAAAGGTGTTCTATCGGGCTGAGGTCAGGACTCTGTGCAGGCCAGTCAAGTTCATCCACACCAGACTCCATGTCTTTATGGACCTTGCTTTGTGCACTGGTAAACAGTCATGTTGGAAGAGGAAGGGGCCAGCTCCAAACTGTTCCGACGTCATATTGAACCCTATGGATTACGAATGGGATGTCACTTAAGTTCATATGCTAGTCAAGGCAGGTGAGCGAATACTTCTGGCAATATAGTGTATATATAATTGTGTGTGTAGGCTATATGTTACATTGTAAGGTCATATTCAGAAATCAATGAAACCGAAACCAAATCGCCTTGAAACATGAAGTGAAGTAAACAGTACTTACATAGAAACCTATACATAGCCAGAAAGCCAGAAAGAAATGCAAATTAAAAAAAAAAAGTCAGATGTACTATAGAGGCTTTTGCATCTGAACTCTTCATATACATAACAGTTAGCAAGTTTTGCTGTCTACAGCCTGTTTTCCTTCCAACCGGCCTTTTACTGATAAAATGGTGTGCATAATGACCTCATCCCTAAAAAAATGAACTGTCGCATAAGTTTTGGTGTATCGCAAAAAAAAAAAAAAAAAAAACTGCCCTTGAGCTGTTTCAGTAAATAATTTCACCTATATTGCGTAAATTATATAGGCTAGTAGCCTGTTCTTTATCCATTTGAAACAAAACCTAATATTAAATTGTATGTTAGCTAATTTTTATTAACAAGTGTCATGAGTTTTTTTTTTTTTTTTTTTGTACTTTGTTATAGACTATTTACTTGATCATCAACAATAATCATAAACAGGAGCAGTTGTATTATTATAATTTTTCTGATGAACTTTTATTTAGAAATGGGAATGTTCGTTTTGGTTATTTTATTTCTCCTGACAACCGACGGTCGTTAAGACATTTTTAACCGTTAAGTTACAAGATTGTTAAATTACAATTAAAGGAAATTTTAATTAATACGTGGCTGTGACCCATTAAAAATACCTAAATTTGTTTTCCATGGATTAATTTTATACACGCAAAAAGCAGCATAAACAACAGAGTGTGAGGATTCACATGGTCACGAATAGGTTTCACATGGTCACAACATAGGTTTCATAGACAATTGGACAAGCTTTTGGGGCAGACCTGACCTGTTGAAAAGAGATGGTCTTCATCCCTCCGGATGTGGAGCATCTCTTCTATCTAGAAATATGGCACATAGTCTTAGAGTTTGCACTTGACTCACTGGGGCCCAGGTCAGGAAGCAGACAGACTGACTAAACCGACCGTCTGCTAGCCGCCTCACGTCACAGAAATCAGTCACAGAAATCAGTTAATTCTCAGCACATAGAGACCCTTTCACCTAGATATCACACTATAGAGACTGTGTCTGTTCCCCGAGCAAAAAAATACAAAAAACGCCTGAATCAAATCAAGACTAACAATTTAATTGATGTTCAACAAATAAAAAATATATATAATACAGAGAAACAATTGATAAAGCTTGGCTTATTGAATATCAGGTCCCTTTCTACGAAAGCACTTTTTGTAAATGATATGATCACTGATCATAACCTAGATGTGCTCTGTTTGACAGAAACCTGGCTAAAACCAGACGATTACATTATTTTAAACGAGTCCACCCCCCAAGATTACTGTTATAAACATGAACCGCGTCTAAAAGGTAAAGGAGGAGGTGTTTCTACTATTTATAGCAGTATTCTCAATGTCTCTCAGAGAACGGGCTTCAATTATAACTCGTTTGAAGTTATGGTGCTTCATATAGCATTATCCAGAGAAACAAGTACTAATGATAAATCCCCCGTGACGTTTGTGCTAGCTACTGTATACAGGCCACCAGGGCACCATACAGACTTTATTAAAGAATTTGCTGATTTTCTATCCGAATTAGTGCTGGCCGCAGATAAAGTCTTAATAGTGGGTGATTTTAACATCCATGTTGATAATGAAAAAGATGCATTAGGAACAGCATTTATAGATATTTTGAACTCGATTGGGGTTAGACAACACGTGTCAGGTCCTACTCATTGCCGAAATCATACTCTAGATTTAATACTGTCACATGGAATTGATGTTAATGGCGTTGAAATTCTGCAGCAAAGCGATGATATCTCAGATCATTATCTAGTCTCTTGTATAATCCAGATAGCTAAAACTGTTAATTCAATTCCTTGCTACAAATACGGTAGAACCATCACTTCTACTACAAAAGACTGCTTTGTAAGTAATCTTCCTGACTTATCTGAATTCCTCAGCATATCCAATAGCTCAGAAAAACTTGATGATGTAATAGAAACTATGGACTCTCTCTTTTCTAGCACTTTAGATACAGTTGCTCCAGTGCGCCTAAAAAAGATTAAGAAAAACAGTGTAACACCGTGGTATAACGATCATACCCGCGCCCTAAAGAGGAAAGCACGAAAAATGGAACGCAGCTGGAGGAAAACAAAACTAGAGGTTTTTCGTACTGCTTGGCGTGAATGTAATTTATCTTATAGGAAAGCATTAAAAACTGCCAGATCGGATTACTTTTCATCTCTCTTAGAAGAAAACAAACATAACCCTAGGTATTTGTTCAATACTGTGGTTAAATTAACTAAAAATATAGCAGCAACAGGTTTAGACATTTCCCAAAAGCACAGCAGTAATGACTTTATGACGTACTTTACCTCCAAGATAGACACTATTAGAGATAAAATTGTAACCATACAGCCGCCCGCTACAGTATCGCATCAGATAGTGCGTTGTAGATCTCCTGAGGAACAATTCCATTCATTCTCTATTATAGGAGAGGAGGAATTGTATAAACTTGTTAAATCATCTAAACCCACAACATGTATGTTAGACCCTATTCCATCTAAGCTACTAAAGGAGGTACTTCCAGAAGTCATAGATCCTCTTCTGAATATTATTAATTCGTCACTATCATTAGGATATGTCCCCAAAACCTTCAAAATAGCTGTTATTAAGCCGCTCATTAAAAAAACCACAACTTGACCCCTATGAATTAATTAACTACAGACCAATTTCGAATCTCCCTTTTCTGTCAAAGATACTAGAAAAGGTAGTATCCTCACAATTATGCTCCTTCTTAGAGAAAAATGGTATCTGTGAGGATTTCCAGTCAGGTTTTAGACCATATCATAGTACTGAGACTGCTCTAATTAGAGTAACAAATGACCTGCTATTGTCAAGCGATCGTGGTTGCATCTCTCTATTAGTGCTACTGGATCTTAGTGCCGCATTTGATACTATTGACCACAACATTCTTTTAAATAGACTTGAAAATTATGTAGGCATTAGTGGTAGTGCACTGGCATGGTTCAAATCGTACTTATCTGACCGTCATCAGTTTGTGGAAATAAATGAAGAGGTATCATTTAGATCGCAAGTGCAGTATGGAGTACCTCAAGGCTCAGTGCTAGGGCCATTACTTTTTACGCTTTACATGTTACCCTTGGGAGATATCATCAGGAAACATGGTGTTAGCTTTCATTGTTACGCTGATGATACTCAGCTCTATATTTCTTCGCAGCCCGGCAAAACATATCCATTCGAAAAACTAACAGAATGCATAGCTGATATTAAAAACTGGATGGCGAATAACTTCTTACTGTTAAATTCGGAAAAAACAGAGGTATTAATTATTGGACCTAAAACCTCCACAAGTAATGACCTAAAACACAGTCTAATACTAGATGGCTGCTCTGTAAATTCGTCGTCATCAGTTAGGAACCTAGGCGTCCTATTCGATAGCAATCTCTCCTTTGAAAGCCACATTTCTAGCATCTGCAAAACCGCATTTTTCCATCTTAAAAATATATCGAAATTACGACCTATGCTATCAATGTCAAATGCTGAAACATTAATTCATGTGTTCATGACCTCAAGGATAGATTATTGTAATGCTTTATTGGGTGGTTGTTCTGCACGCTTAATAAACAAACTCCAGCTGGTCCAAAATGCAGCAGCTAGAGTTCTTACTAGAACTAGAAAGTATGACCATATTAGCCCGGTTCTGTCAGCACTGCATTGGCTCCCTATTAAACATCGTATAGATTTTAAAATCTTGCTAATTACTTATAAAGCCCTCAATGGTTTAGCTCCTCAGTACTTGAACGAGCTCCTATCGTATTATAGTCCTTCACGTCCGCTGCGTTCTCAAAATTCTGGCAATTTGATAATACCTAGAATATCAAAATCAACTGCCGGCGGCAGATCATTTTCTTATCTAGCGCCTAAACTCTGGAACAATCTACCTAACACTGTTCGGGAGGCAGACACACTCTGTCAGTTTAAATCTAGATTAAAGACACATCTCTTTAACCTGGCTTACACATAAAATCATTAACACATTTCTATAATTCAAATCCGTTAAAGGATTGTTAGGCTGCATTAATTAGGTCAACCGGAACCGAAAACACCTCCCATAACACCTGATGCACTCGTTGCATCGTAAAAAGAATGGCATCTACGCTAATATTAGTCTGTTTCATTCTTATTCCGAGGTCACCGTAGCCACCAGATCCAGCCTGTATCCGGATCAGATGGTCACTCCAGTCCCCCGGATCCAGTCCGTACCCAGCTTAGATCGTGGATCACCACCTAGAGATGACTTCAATAGCCGTGGATGTCAACCAGATGAGCTCCAAGGCGGATCATCAATAAAGACCTCGCCAACCTTGACGGCCATCGGCGCTACACCACAGGATCCTGAGGAGTTCTCTACAATCAGACATTGGTACAAACTGTTGTTTGGTCTGGCCAGAGGAGAACTGGTCCCCCGACTGAGCCTGGTTTCTCCCAAGGTTTTTTTCTCCATTTCTGTCACCTGTGGAGTTTTGGTTCCTTGCCGCTGTCGCCTCTCGCTTGCTTAGTTGGGGACATTTTCCAGCGATATCGTATACTATTTGAACTGAACTGACGATGATATCACTGAATTCATTGATGAACTGCCTTTAACTGAAAATTGATTGTTACAATAATGCGTTACTTACACACTATTGTGCTGTTTAAATACTGTGCAGTTGCTTTGACACAATCTGTATTGTAAAAGGCGCTATATAAATAAAGGTGACTTGACTGACTTGACGAATGGTGCGAATGGAGGAAAACATTATACAGCCATATATAAAATAAATAAAATACATTTATTTTCTAAATAAATTATGAATTAACAAAACGAAAGAAAAAAATGTGAAACAATTAGCAGCCTATATCAACCTATGCAGAGTTTAGTATTATTTTTCTGATGCACTCCTGAGGCATCCTGCTTGTTTCCTTTTTACAAAAGCACACTGTTTGTTTTTATTGTGAATGTGCATTAATAAAATAAATATTTAGAATAGTTTGGAACAATGTCTTACTCATATATGACCACAAACAAAGGAGTAGGTAAGTTGTTTCCACTTTTATAAGGGGGGAAAAATCAAGTGATCGTGTCGAAGCATTACTAACTCGACAACACAGCTTCATTGTCATAATAAAATACAGTCAGCCAAACATTTTGAAAAACATGCTATTTTCCCCCTTTTATTTCAAAACAAATCCTTTAAATTTAATTGATTCGAAGCTTTGAAGTTGGTCCGTTCGGCACGGATCAAATGAACACCACTGTCACGTTTAGCATTTGTCGTTTCCCATAAATAAATGTGATGATCACTAGTGCAACCCAAAGTGTAGTCAGAACACAGGCCTGGAACCATCTATTAACTGTGAAATAATATTATAATAATATAATAAAATAAAACTGTAAAATAGCAATTTAAAGTGCATATTGCAGGTTTAAAAAAAATTCGAGATAAACATGTATTCGTGTATGAAAATACTATACGAACCGTTAATGCAGGATTGGAAAATATTTTACAAGACGCAAAGGCACAAATTTAGAAGACAAAGTGACGGTTTCCTTGACCACTCTCAAATACAGCTTTTTTTTCACACCGCGTCATATGACGTCACGAGAGGGAGTCGTTCGCCACTCACTCAGTTGTGAGTTAGTGTGTTTTCGGTAGTTATTTTTAATTTCAATTGATCATCGTCATGGTAAATTATTGGGTTTATGGAGGCTGTACAAACTCCAGCCTGCCAGGACATCATGTCCACGGGTTTACTTACAATAAAAAGAACGGTGCTATCTTCCATATCTGGGTGCGTTTGTGCTGGTGAAGAGACGGGCCTATACTACTGCATCTGGTTCGAAAAACGTGTTCACGTTACACCGGAGGATTATCATCCCGGCGATATGATACAGTTCAACATGAGATGCCGGAGCAAGAACCAAGTGAGGCTCAGAGCTGGTGCAGTTCCTTCGGTAGACACAGCACCTTCATCGGGTCCGCCGTCAGCCTGTGGTTCGTCCGAAGCCGTCAGAGATGCAGCTCGACGAAAACGTGAACTGTGCACCGTAAGTCTTGTTTTTTCTTCTCATAACTTCTCATAACTACCAAATCCGTGAATATCTTTATTTAAATAATGAGACACAACGAGATGTGTATAACTTGTTGTAAAGCACCGTAGCTTGCTTGTAAGCATTAGCAATGTAATTTTATTATAATATTATAATCATCAAGTCTAGTTACAGCTTAGTGACATTGTTCGACAACTAATTTGTAATTTTTTGTCATGTGTGTTTATAGGGCTTTGGGAGACATTGCAAGACATGAGGGTGTGTGAAGATCTGAAGCAGTGGAGGCCAGCTGTTATTAACCACATCTAATATAACACATTAGTGTGATACCCACACTGAAAATAATTTTCTTTCAGTAGTATATGTTTCTACATACATA
>NC_133365.1:2141138-2205151 GCF_049309525.1 Garra rufa | reverse complement strand
ACACTTAAAAAATTCATAACATGTTTGTGAAATCTGTCTAAAGAAATCGCAACTTTTCCCGCAACTTTTTGAAAAAGCTGCCGCAAAATCTGGCATTTTAGGCCGCAACAATCACAAAAAAATCCCGCGAAATCCTGGAGGGACTGTGTACACCTCTAAACATTTCCTTTTCAATTCTGTCACTTCTACATTGCTATGGGGGAATATCCTTTCTCCAAATACTACTGAAGCCTTATTGAATCACGCCAGTGAAACTGGCCAATGGCTTTCAAGCGCGCGAAATATGAGGGGGGGCCCCACTCTATATAAGGCAGCGCTGGAATGCCATTCATTAGAATCTTTTCCTTCAGCTATTTTACTACGAACAAGAAGCAACATCAAAGACTACTCACCGTGTGATCTACACGCCTTAGCGGACACGCCTTCTCCCCTGCTGTGTTCCGGTGAACTTCACTGAGATGACATCTCGCGATTGACCCTCCTGTGCGGAGCCAATCGAACTCTCCAATGGCCACAAGTCGTGCGTCTTTTGCCTGGGTCGTGCCCACGCAGAGGCGGCTCTTGGGGGATCGGACTGCCCCCACTGCGGAGACATGAGCCTTCAGACTCTCAGGCTCCGTGTGGCCATCGTCCAGGGCGATGAACTCGCCCAAATAGCTCTGCCGCGCTCTTCCTCTGCAGCCTCTTTTGAGCCAAGGAGTAAGGTGCCGCGAGCTTCTGATGTGATCCTGTCAGGGTCAGGTGACGAGATCGCACCGGCTCAGTGCCCACGCACTCCTCACCCCCCGATGCAGGTTCCCTTCCAGTGCGCTTCATGCCTGCTGTAGGATTTCAACGCGAATCAGACAATTTAGGAGATTCGATTAGAAGTAAAAACACTTCTACAGCCTCAAACTCCACAAATTCCAGCAAGACCAGACCCCTGTCGTAAAATTTGTAATTTGACACAATAGTGTCTGCCAGCTCGAAGCAACCATTTAAACTAGAAGCTTAAAACTAGGAACTTGCAACATTGAAACAAAAGGACCCTTGTAGATTGTCAAATTTGGAGCAAGTAACCAAGATTAATTGTCAAAGAGATGCACATCTTGAACATCACATGACGATCATTAGAGTTTGGTTGGTGGACTCCCCCACGCACAGGACACTGACATTCTTTCTACACCCTTTTGACCTTTTCCTCCCTCACAGAACACATCCTTGCACCCACAGTATGGCACAGAAAACTGCCTTTTGATATATATATATATATATATATATATATATATATATATATATATATATATATATATATATGCACCCAAAATTATGCTAAAAAGGACTCATGAGCAACTCATCATTTTAATGCATAATTTCCTATCATTTATGTAACCCACACATTTGTCTATTATGTTTGAATCACTTATTGTGTATGTCCTTTTTGATAACTATTGAATAGTTTGATGGTTTATATTGGTGTATGATATGCCTGAGTTTGAAATTAGATTCTTAGAATGTTTCTATAATTCAATTCTTTGTAAAATGTATTTTAGTCTTGTTATCGAAATCATGTCCAAATTTAACTTTGCCAAGAGCGGGAAAATTTGGGATCACGGGACTGATCAGATGACATTGTGATTTATGGTTGGGAGGAGCAACCAGCAGTGCCCCGACTTAGGACATTGTTCTAATTGGTCAAGACACCATTTGGGATGTGTCCAAAAGCTGAGTTTAAATACCCAGGACACCATCAAATCTCTCTCTTACACCTCGTACTCTGCTCTTACGCGCTTACTCCATACCCTTGCTCTCTACGGCTGCATGCCAGCATGCAAGCCTGCTCCTCTAAAGGAAACATGAGGAGATCATTACACTCCTGTCTTTTACTTTAATTCTTTTATTTCTTTCCGTTGAGAGTTTCGTGTTTTGTGCAAGCCGCGACCGACCCAAACGTCTTCGCTGACCTCAACTTTAACAGCACACAACTCGCATCCTCAAGCCAACGCCCAGGATTTCGCGACCAACGACAACCGAACTCCCATCCAATCAGCAACCCCAGGAAACCCCTTTTGGAACGACGCACGAAAGGAATCCCCTCGATACAAAGGCAACGCAAGTACAAATTATTTATCATATTTTCATTCCTTTAAACTCATTCTTTCCTCACTTTCTCTTTCTGCAACCTGTGTGAATGCGTGTGTTTATGTTAGATTAGTTTGTATGTGTTAGGTTTATCCAATAAAATCATATGTGACCCTGGACCACAAAACCAGTCATAAGGTTAAATTTTACAAAACTGAGATGTATACATCATATGAAAGCTCAATAAATAAGCTTTCTATTGATATATGGTTTGTTAGGATAGGACAATATTTGGCCGAGATACATCTATTTGAAAATCTGGAATCTGAGGGTGCAAAAAAATCTAAATATTGAGAAAATCACCTTTAAAGTTGTCCAAATTAAGTTCTTAACAATGCATATTACTAATCAAAAATTACATTTTGATATATTTATAGTAGGAATTTTCCAAAAAAT
The DNA here is from genome assembly GCF_049309525.1 of Garra rufa. Taxonomy (NCBI): domain Eukaryota; kingdom Metazoa; phylum Chordata; class Actinopteri; order Cypriniformes; family Cyprinidae; genus Garra; species Garra rufa. Next base: position 2,202,634 of record NC_133365.1, on the reverse strand, counting down.
CTTCATGGAACATGATCTTTACTTAATTTCCTAATGATTTTTGGCATAAAAGAAAAATCAATAATTTTTACCCATACATGTATTTTCGGCTATTGCTACAAATATACCCCAGCGACTTAAGACTGGTTTTGTGGTCCAGGGTCACATATTTTTATTAGAAAAGATAAGTATCTTGTGTTTTATGCTTACAAGTTAATGTCTTAAACTGCCGATTTTGCTACTGTGCTAATATATAGTGTTTTCACTATATTCTGGATATTAATATCCATTGCAGAGTTTCTGTTACACGGCTTGTGTAATGAATCGCGGGTCGACTCTGAACAGCCGTAAAACAGCAATTCTGTTCAAATTCCCTATTGAATCATATTCGATTCCCTTTGAGCTAAATTATATGTAATTAATCCCTTACACTGCAGACCTCCGTCCCTTTCCCGGCGCTCAAGAGATGGTGTCTTTCGGTGCCATGGAGGACGCTGAAGAGGGAGACGATGCCATTTCGGTGGCATCATGGTGATGTAGAGCTCCTACGCGTCCTGACCAAGGCGGTCGAGGAACTCGGCTTGGTGTGGGCGCCGCCTGCCGAGCCGACCAGAAGCCGCTTGGACGAATTGTACCTCCAGGCGGACCCCCCCCCCCCCCCCCCCTCATATTTTGCGCGTTTGAGAGCCATTGGCCAGTTTCACTGGCGTGATTCAATAAGGCTTCAGTAGTATTTGGAGAAAGGATATTCCCCCATAGCAATGTCTCGTTCCCTCATTTCAGGGAACCGAGGTTACGTGAGTAACCGGAGCGTTTCGTTAGCGACCTAACTGGGAAAGCTATTCATTTACAATCAAGGTCATCCTCCGGAGTACAATACACTGACTAAAGGGAAGTACAACTTCGTTAAAAAAAATATAACATTCCATTTTAGAGTGCATTTAACGTTTTTTACAAAATAAGTATAATGTTATAAGAGTTATATATATATCAAAAACGGATATTACTTACCTCATACTGACGTAGCAGCAGCAGCTTCTTCTGGTGCCTTCTGTCCAGGGCTTAAAAACGGAAAAAAAATCCATTCGGTTCACTCCGAGCAGAATCGATATTATAACGTTTCTGTTCTTGCGTTCCTCATTAAACAATACGTTCCGAGAACGGTTTTCTAGAAAAAATACCGGTTAATAACGTTATTTTATTGCACAGCACGATAGATAGATAGATAGATAGATAGATAGATAGATAGATAGATAGATAGATAGATAGATAGATAGATAGATAGATAGATAGATAGATAGATAGATAGTGTGTGCCTTTTAATAACATGTTTGGCATTATGTTTACAAATGATTAAACCAAATTCCGTGTTCGTGTCATTTGAACTTCTTGTCTTTAAAACCGAAAGTAAACGAGTTCACAACCAGGGTTTGAAAATTAGCGCGGTCCGAAGTAAGGTGTTAAAAAAATTGTGCTATATTAACACCCTCAAATGCACTACATATAGCCAAAGTCCTTTTAAGAATGGTAAAATGGTAAGATGGTATTCTATAGTCTTTGATATAGCCTAGCGTCAGAAGATTTTTTTCATGAAAGTACAATGTTGCCAGATATTGCTACGAAAAACAAGCAATTACAAAAAGAGAGAAAAAGATATCCGAAATAAGTTCAAAGCTTGTGTTTTTTAAACAAGATTAATATATCAGTAACACTAACGTTCAACTTTCCACTTTCCACTTTATAAACGTCCCAAAGTGTCACACTAAATTGGAAAAATACACGTATAATAGGTGGATCTGGCAACAAACGGAGGCTGCACACGCGCTCTCACTCAACGCGCTCTCAAGCCCCGTTCACTGCGCTAACTTCTCGCATCAACATGAATTGCAAACACTCATGCGATATGAGGTGGTTTAAACGGCTTAAAAATCATTCAGAGAGCTTGGCATTTTATTTTTGAATATACAAAAATGACCAATGGCCAGACCTCGGTGACCTCATAGCTGGCTACGGCCGTGCCTGGAAACGCGTTACAAATGAGCTAATCATTTTTTTTAAACAATTTTCTTGTTTGATAATACTATAGCGAAATAAGCCCCTTCAAGACCATCCGCTTCACATTCTGACCACACGGCTTAATCTGCGATAAAAACCTGTTGACTTAATTATTCCTTACCTAATATGCATAGCCTATTATAGGCTATATTCACTCAAACAAAAGAGAACTAAAAACAATAGACAATTTTAACTACAAGTTTTAATTAGGCTACAATAACTTAAACCTAAACATACCTTTGCACATGAAACAGCAGGTGCTTGGTAACCTTAAGCTCGTCTCATCAGAAAGGGCTCTGCTTATGACGTCTGCTTCGCGGGCATTTCAAGGTGTATGCGTCACCGTCTCATTTGCGCACACAATTTGAATTCATGTTTTTGGTCTGCCAAATTGATATAATAAGGAGAACGATAAAAATACCGTTATTAACCGGTTAATTTGGAATTTCTGTTTCTGTTTCTGTTCAGAACGATTAAAATTGATTTTGTTTTCGTTTTTGTTCCTGTTCCTGTTTAATGTCATTTGTTTTCGTTTTTCGTTTTCGTTCCTTAAACCGGTTCAGAGCCCTGCTTCTGTCAATCACTTGTCGTCAGTTAAAATTTAAAATTTGAACTCAGAAACCAATTTAACCCAAGGCTGGGTTATTGCTAAAAAATAACCCAACAATGTTTAAAAAAATAACCCAACTTTTTAGAAAATAACCCAACATAGTAACCCAATGTGTGTAACCCATCTATTGGGTTAAAAAAAATAACCCAACATTTTTTTCTGTGTAGTAATAATTCAATTTTAGAGAACTGAGAAAGAATTGAAATTCTTACTAATAAAAAATCAGTTGTAGAGCTCTGCAATTAAAAATGAATGGAAGTCAATGGAGACATATGACTAGTAAAAATGTATTTGTAGAGCTCTCTAATTGGAATTGTTACTAGTAAGAATTGAATTAGAGAGCTCTGTAATTGGAATTTGGTAAGAACTGAATTAGAGAGCTCTCTAATAATTGTAATAGTAAAAATTGATTTAAAGAGCTCTCTAATTGGCATTTTTACTTGTAGGAATTGGGTTATATAGCTCTCTAATTAAATTGTTACTTGTAAAAAATGCATTTACGACGAGTAACGCTTAGTATATTTTAGGCTAAAACGGCTTGCCATAGATACACTGATCGGTCTACACTCTGGTTCTGCGCAGCGCTGCTTCAAGTCGGACACACCTCTTATGTGTTGTCTTTCGTGACGTAAGTGCACTGCGACGGTAGTGGAGGAGACGTGGCAAAAAATGCAATCTAGATTCTAAAAAAATATTAAGGAAAGTACCAGGGAGTGTACAGTTGATTGAGTGTATGTTGATTTTTTCATCAGTTTTTGGTTGACTGGTATTTTATTGACCTTTCAAGGTAAGTATAATATTGTTTCACTAATAATATGTTGAATAGTAGCAGGAGGTATGTTGCAGTCGAGCAGCTAAACATCTGTGTACTGCCACTATCAGCTTATATTTACATTCTGTCTGACTAAATAATGGCTCGGTTTTTTATGTGTTAACTACCGGAGTTAGCAGTTTATATTCAAAATATATATTAAGTGCCAAAAATGTTTCATTTAAAATGTATGCTTTAAGACTACATTAAAATTCACCCTCGAATGAAGGTGGATTTAGTACACTCTAGTTTATATATGTATCCTGAATGATTATATATGGAACTTTTGCTTGACAGGCAGACCATGGGTTTGTGCAAGTGTCCGAAGAGGAAGGTAACGAACTTGTTCTGTTTTGAACATCGTGTCAACGTTTGTGAGCACTGTCTTGTATCCAACCACAATAAGGTTAGTGCTCTGATATTTAGTTAAATCCGTGACTGAAAGGGATAGTTAACCCAAAAATGAACATTCTGTCATTATTTACTCCCATTGACTTTGTATGTCAAAATGCAGTGGAAATCAGTGGGAAAGGAAGCTATTTTGCTATCAGCTATCTTCAAAATATCATCTTTTGTGTTTACAAAAATGCATCACAAATGCGTGCAAGATTGTAATGGCATGAGGGTAAGTAAATAATTATGGGATTTTTACTTTTGGGTGGACTATCGCGTTAAGGAGAAAATTAATTTTGAAGATTAACACATAACGCTTTTCTTTTATGTTACTGTTATTTGTACAGTGTATTGTGCAGTCATACCTACAGTGGCTACAAGACAGCGATTACAACCCAAACTGCAGCCTGTGCAGCCAACCCTTAGATTGCCAGGATACTGTTCGCTTAGTTTGTTATGGTGAGAACAACAAACATAATGTTTTACAGTGAACTCAGTCTAAGTAAAAAAAGCAAGTAGGTATTTTACGTAGTTTATGAAGGCCTGCATTAGTCTGGCTTTTAGGGGTGTAGCTTTTTGTTTGTTTGTTTTTTTAACTGGGAGTTAAAAAAAAAAACAGCAAGTAGACATTTTACGTAGTGTGTAAAGGCCTGCATTAGTGTGGCTTTTAGGGGTGTTGCATTACATAAAAATAATGGTTCACTGTGTAACTCGTTTTTGAAGTTCTGATTCCAGTATTTATTCCATAGAGCAGGGAAAAGAGAAAGGGAAAAAAGCAGTTTATTAAAACTGTTTAAAAGTGTTTAAGTACATTCCACATATATTTTGTACGAATTTGTGTACCTTTACACCCTAGCAGATTTTATTTATATTATTTATATTATTATTTTAAACACTTTTTTTCTCATTAAATGTAATTTATTTACCACATCAGATTTATTCCACTGGTCATGTCTGAATGAGCTCGCCTCCTGTCAGCCCCTCTACACGGCACCTGCTGGGTACCAGTGCCCAACATGCCAGGGTCCTGTGTTCCCACCCGCAAACTTGGCCAGTCCTATTGCAGACATGCTGAGAGAACAACTGTCCTCTGTCAACTGGGCTAGAGCAGGACTGGGCCTTCCGCTGGTGAGGGGGAATATGATTATAAGGTTTTGATACACTGTCAAAACTATAGACACACATACTTTTCCTGTATTAATACTATTTTCTGAATATGAATTAAATAGTAGGACTTTAGTAAGCAAAAATAAACTATATAAGTAAAGTTTGTGAACAAACTTTGGTAACACTTTAGAATACCGTTCCATCATTAGTGAATAACTACACAGGAACAAATGACTAATGCACTATTAACATTATAGTAACTAGGGTTGCACGGTATACCGGTACTACGGTAGTATCGCGATACTAAAGCTTAAAAACACCCGCGGTGCCATTGCATTTTTGAAACGGTATAGTACCGTAAGATACGTTGTATGCACGGAACACTGTTGAAAATGTTCATTTGAACATGCACGCCAGAAGAAACATTACAACTTGATTGCCAAAATGTCTTTCTGTTGTGCTTTGTGTAGTACAGGCTGTGTAATTCAGTGTTTCCCAACGCTTCAGTTCAGTTTGAAATGAGAATTTGCTCGCGCACGTCGTTGTTCACGCTGCAGTTTATCAGAAGAGAGGGTCTGATATTCAGACCGTCTTAATGCTATTTAAAAAATAGCAGCTCAAGAATCACTTATTAAACATCAAAATGTTTTACAAGAAAGTATTTTCGTATTTTTTTTCATTTGCCCACTTTTAGAACAAGTGTAAGAATTAGTTTCTGGAAGCATCTTTGCGATCACGAATGCAATTCCTTTCATTAACATAGTGGCTTTGCACTTGGTTCTTATCAATCATTATATATATATATATATATATATATATATATATATATATATATATAACAACATATGACATTATAAATGAATACATTTTAATATAGAAGCTACTAACTTACAAATTTCAAAATGTGCGAGCAAAAATGCTCCTGCAGTTCAGCAATATGACACGAAAAAGATGTTTTAGTTTCGTTTCTGTGTTCGAATCCGCGTTGGTTTGGGCGAATCAATGATTCACTAAGCCATTCATAAAAACAGTCATTTGATTCGCCCCTGAATGATTCAGCTGTTTTGAAAGAATTGTTTGAATGACTCAGTGATTCAATCATGAACACTGCTGCCACCTGCTGGCTGTTTTAAGTTTCCCATCACATTACATTATTTTCCAACATATTTCTATATTCAGAGTTATGTATTTAAAACATTAATCTTATAACATTACTTGCAATTATAAGTACAGTGTGCATGTATAGAAACCACATCTAAATGTCACTCCATGCAGCTTCTGTGCGGTGCTAAGATGAGTTTCGTTTACACGATTTCATGGATAACAATAGCCAGTCATTCATTCACATTAATGAAGTATTCAGAGAAAAATCTTGTTTTCATTTACATCTTTTTATTTATGAAATTTAGATTCATTTTGTAGAATTGAATTTTAAATGAACAGAATACTGCATGGTATCGTGATACTACTTGGTATCGCAATACTTTAGCTGGTATAGTATCGTAAGTCATTTTTATGGTATCGTGACAACCCTAATAGTAACTACTACTAACTAACAAGACACTCTGATTAATGAATCAGTAAGTAATAGCACTCAGTTGAACGTGGTAGTTCACTATTATTTTTTCATATCATCTGGAGAATTATTAAGAACTACTATACACATGTTCATAACTACTGTGAATAATGCAAAATGTATAATTAGTGAATATCATGGTAACGCACTAGTAATTACTAAAGCCATTAAAAGCTATTGAGGTTTTTGTAAGGTTATGGATACCTCTGATGGCTTTGGTAACACTTGAGGTAGGGGTTACTAGGGGTTACCATGATCGTCACTTTAGAATACTGATCCAAATAATTAGAATCCCTTCTGTAATACTTGAGTCATTACTATCCAAAACCTTGCAAATACCTAAAAAGCCTACAATGATTTCAGTCATTACTATAGAGTTATCATGATCTTCACTTTAGAATACTGAACCAAATAATTATTAATCCCTTCTGAAGTATTTCTTGAGTCATTACTAGTGGGTTAACATGATCTTTACTTTAGAATTAATTATACATTTTGCAATATTCACTTTTATATAGTAGTTCTTTGTAGTTCTCCAGGAGATATGAAAAAATAGTAGTTACTAGGGCTGCACAATTAATCGAACGATGTTGTGAGGTGCGTTTAGTCAATGAAGCCGGTACTTTGATTAGTAGTAAATCTCCATCACGTGCGTTCAGCTGCGTTCAGCTGGAGCATTCAGAGGCGTAAATCACTGACAAGCTACGCCAAATCGCGCTCAAAATCGAATGCGATTTTGAACGCGATTTGGCGTAGCTTGTCAGTGATTTACGTCTCTGTGTATTAATTGCCGCTCCAGTTGAACGCACGTGATGGAGATTTACTACTAATCAAAGTACCGGCTTCATTGACTAAACGTGCCTCACAACATCGTTCGATTAATCGTGCAGCCCTAGTAGTTACTGATTAGCTAATAGTGAACTACCACTTCCATCTGTTGCTAACATGTTTCTTGCATGATTAACATGTTGTTAGCATGTTTTTTTAACATTATTAGCATGTGTTAAACGCATTGTTAACATGTTTTAGTATGTTGCTAGCCTGATTTAGCATGTTGTCCTTGAAAAGTGTTTAAGCTTTGCTAGTGATAGACAGCCTAAACTCTATAAGTCTTACTGTACAAAAGTTTTGATCCCCTCCATGAAAGTCTATGAAACTTTTTGTAGTTTTGATCATCTGTTTAACAAAAATTGTAAGTCCGATCAGTTAGAAAAGATATAGCAACCTGAGTCAGACCAGTCTGAAGGTTTGACTTCAACCACTTAAAGAGTTAAGTGGTTGAAGCATGAAAGCTATATGAGGAGATAGATTTTAAAATTTAGCCTCAGAAGAAAAAGAGTTTTCTCAAGCCAACTTTATGATCTGAATGTCCACAAAAGTAAGAAAGAGGGGGAACAAGTTATTGTATATTCTGTATAATGATTGTTGCTTCTTCAGAAGGTGGATGCTTTGTCTACATACCAACATTGCACTTTTGGAGTAGGGCAGTGAGGACTGCCTAATATCAAAATATAGTTTTAGAACTTCGAATTGAATTCATTTAAAATTTAATTAAAATCAGTTTATTAGAACTGAGTGACCTGTCAAAATAGTTAGATGGTCTAGAGGCCTATTGACACTGAATGTGAGATGAAAATACAATACAAATGGAATTTGACAATATAAAAATATTGACAGTATATATACCTGCACGAGTATGTTTAAGACATTTGTCTTTGAAAATTAATTAACACTGATTTAGCCATTAATTTTCATTGATATATCATTACTTCTTTTTGTCTAGATTGAAGAGCCACCAAAGAGCAAGGAAACTACAACACATGACATTACGTGTTACTCTGAATGGTCATCTTTTGAGAGTGAGTTTGTCATAATTGTAATTTACACTTTTAGCAGGGTTCCCACGTTTACTGGAAAACAGAAATCTGTGATGCAGTTTTGCTGTCATAGAAAACGAGAGAAATAGCTATAGTTTTGCTTAAGTTTACATAAACCTTGCAGAATCTGCAAATTGCATGCATTGCATTCAATATTACTGCGCTTAATAAGCTATTTTGTGTAATAGTTGTTAAAATTAACATTTTGCAGATTTTGTAAAAATGCAAATATATGTCCAAATAGTTGTTGTTTTTTTTGTTTTTGTTTTTTATTCTATGAATATCAAACACGAACATTCATCATAGATGAGTATTTTTCCCCGTATTTATATGGATTTCCATATTTTCTGTTCTGAAGGGTATGTCCTTCAATAATGAATGGGTTAAACTCTAAAATATAAAATGCACACACAGAGACAGTGAGATCAGGAGTGGGGCTCAGTTGGATAGTTTACCATTTAGTTGAAACTTAACAGATTTTTTTTTTTTTATTAAAAAAAATGTAAATTGTGAAAGTAGTTTTTGATAACAGTCAAATGCAATACATAATATATGAAAGACATTGTTTAAAAACAGTTCTCAAATATAAGGCTATACAGCCATCTACTGGTTATACTACTGGTTATATTCAACTTGGAAGCACTAATCTGCCTATTTTTGACTAAAACATACTATTTTAATAGTTAATAGTATTATTTATAGAAATATTAATTTCACATTCATTTAGCATACATTTAACATACATTCCCAGTTGGATCTAAATTAAACAGAGTTTAGCTTTAACCATAATCTAACACATCTGAGCCAGCTAATCAAGGTCTTCATATCATTAGTTGTATTAAATTTAAGGCCAAAAACTGTTAATAATTAGTTAAACAGAATTTTATTACATTAATTTAACACCATATACAACAGCCTACTAGCTGCACAGTCTGCAACTTTTGTTAGGGCACCTTATTTTGCGACATATTATTGATATTTAACAAATCTATTTCTTTCTCTCCCTGACCTCGTCTTTCTGCTTGAGCAGCACTAGTTGAAGCCTGAAAATATTGTAAACAATAACATAACTAATTACACTGGTCGGACTACGCTCTGTTTCAGACTGATACCTCAGGTTCAGGATGGTCCTCATCCTCATCACGTGCCTTTTTCAGTCGCGGAAAATACTTTTCAATACTCATCTGGATTGAAGCAGCAAACATTCAGTGTAAGAGTAAAGAAACGACATAATTTATAATACGTTTATTTGATTCACAGCTGCTACATATAGTGTTTTGACCTCGACAACCCAACTAGGCTAGCCTACATTTTACAGCAAACTTGCGACTAGTTAACTTTCTAAAGTAGGCGCAATCGCGTTTGCTAAGGTTCGGGACTTACAGTAACGTCAACACACTGAAACTATTGTATTCACAATATAAAATATTTTATAGCACTTTTTAATCTGTGATTGTGTGTTAAAAGTGTTCACGAGATACCAACCTTTTGCCAGCCGTCTTCTCTCCACAGATGATCCAGACAGATGTGGTGTGTACGGAGGGGAGGGGCTGTGTGCGTGTGTGCGTTTGAGTTGAACGAATTTGCTGCGTGTTTTAAATAGCGTACAAAAGAATAACGAAACGCAATATGTGACGGTCGGTATTGATTTTTTTTTTTTTTTTTTTTTTGGTCGGTGTTGAATCTGTGGCGGTCGGAATTTAATCTGTGGCGCACCTCCACAGATTCGTCTATGTGTGGGAAACACTGCAGGAAAATCTTAATTATGATTTAAAGAGGTCTTAAATTTGGGGACAGAAAGGCAGAAATTGCAACATGGCTTAATCTGACAATTAAACTTCAAAAGGCTATGATTTCATTGAATAAATATGAGCACTGCACATTTCAAAGTAAAAAAAAAAGTTCAGGCCAAAGGGAAAATCGACCCATATGCAGCGGGCCCGCAGTTGTAATTTTGAGCAAGTGGATCATTACGGAGCTAATGCTAAAGCATTTTAAATATCTAAACAATTTAGACACTACAATATATTTATTTGTTATTTAATACATATAATAATAGATTGATAATTATTGTTTAAATTAATATAGTAATTGATAGTTTTGAACTTATTGTTTAAAGCCTGAAATGTGAAGTTTATAATTTTATAACATTTTGTGTTTTTGTGAAAACCTGCATCTGAACAGTAAATCATGCCTTTTATTTTCAGTTTATGGTTTAATATATCTTAAAAAAGGTCTTAAAAAGATCTACATTTGCACTTAAAAACCCTGCAGATACCCTGTTAATGGCTGATAACTGTGTATGTTTATTTACATTAAGTTTTTAGCATGTTAAGAGACTTAAATAAATAATACAAAAATAATATTAAGGTTTGACACATTGCTATAACAACACTATTTAAGACATCAAAATTTTACATTAGCCGTAAACTTATTCTGACTGAATTTAAAGCAATTCTGGTAAAGAAAACATGATCATTTCAAAGCATTTTGAAAGTGACACATCCTCCTGATAGTTGGTGGATTGTGACACACAAAAACATATAGCTCAGGTTTCAAAAAACAGAAAGATTGTTTTTGATTCAGCCATTTAGATGATTGTATATTATTATTATTATTAGTAGTAGTAGTAGTATTATGTCTCATTTAGCTTTTAGCTGTAGCTTTATTAAAAGGCCAAACTTCTAAGACAGTGGTTTTTAAATGACACAACTTTGTTTACTATGTTTATAACAAGGTAATTCAAAACAGTAATTATTGTCCAAATATTTTAAACTGATTTGATTTGATTTGTGCTTCAGCCCCGGTAGTGGAAATAACTTTGTCAAACACCACACCCACCAGTCTACCAGCCCATCAGGATGTGGAGCACATGCACAAAAATGGAGAAGTGAGTGCCCAGAATCACTCTGTCATCAATATGAGTACCACCTCTACCACCGATACAATCACCATTAGCACAGGTACCCACCAGCCCTGTTAAGTATTTAAATTATTAATTTTTTTTAAAGGGGTGGTTGATTGTGTTTTTACATTTTTAACTTTAGTTAGTGTGTAATGTTGCTGTCTGAGCATAAAGAATATCTGCAAAGTTACGACACTGAAAGTTAAATGCACACGGAGATATTGTCTATTAAAATTATGGCAGTTTAATGTCTACAGTTGCATTGTAGAGACTACATTGGTGAACTTCCTTGGTGACATTGAAATTTACATAAGCACCGCCCCTGGGAACATGCAACAAAAGGGGATGAGCAGTATTGATGACTAGGGTTGGGTCGATAGACGATGACATCGTCCATCGCCGATGGCCGATAGACATCACGATGCTGAGCCGGCATCGCGATCCTCCGCCCCGCCCCCGCCGCAGCAGCAACCCGCTTGCAAAAATCACACACTTAATCACACTATATAGCCAAATGAAATGCATGCTTTCAATTTCCGCATCTTTACATATTTTATTATTATTATTATTATTATTATTATTATGAGGAAATAATAACAAGGAAGTTGTTAGCGATCACAATACAAATTACAGTGAACTCCAAACGAATTACACGAACTAGTTCGTTTACATTAATAAATGAGGCATACAAAAACAGCAGAAAAAAAATCTAAATAATTTTAATTAAATTAGATTAAATAAACTACACCAAATATGCCCTTTTCATGGTTTTACCATAATGAACAGAGCTTGGAACAAAAAACAAGAGAATATATTTTTTTCCATCGAAATACGAACGTACAATACAAAGCCTAGTATACATTATAAATAACAGTTTATCATTCAAATACATTGGGAATATGGAAACACTTGGATTTGTGCCGAATTACAGAGGTACGTGAGCCAGTGATGCGTGGGTTGATCCAAAATGAGCGGGTGCCTGCGGTCATTACTAGTCATTTAAAAATATTTTTAATGATATTTGGGTCGCGGTCGGTCGGGTCGTTTGAAATAAAGATGCCAATTAAAACCTTTGTAATTTATATAGTAGGCTACTAGACACTTTTCTATGAAATACATAGGCCTACACTTTATTGGCTGAATAATATTTACCTTTTGAATGTTGAGCATTATTAACTGTTGAATAAATGCTGACGCGGGACAAAATGCCCGATTTCCCAACACGTTGAACTGAGCAATGCCATTGTACCATTTTAATAGGCTACTTTTAAACGCATATAGCTCAGTAATGTCAGTTTTATGTATTTTCTGAGAGGGGGTGGGATTTTTGTTGGGAAAGTCGGGGGAGAGACGTACACTTCGATTAGACTGGATAAACACATGCAGCATCTTAATTGTTAAGAAAATGGTATTCCTAATAAATGTCTCGAATATTTTGATTATGTCCAATGCTTCTCTTTCTTTTTGGAATTATTAGACACATTTCACTATGTCTTTTCAAATGCCTAGGTCTGTTTAATTTCCTTAATTATAAAATTTCTGCACTATTTTTAAACGTTTATTTAAGCAATAATATATAAATTATCTCATGTATATGCTTATTTAAAACCAGGGATTAAAAACGAATTCCAAGTAAAAACTGTATTTTTCTTTACATTTCCAGAGAGCGAAACGAACTAAATTAAACATTACTTAATAAATTCAAGGCACTATAATTTCCTTATTCATTTGATACAACTATTATAGCTATACAATTAATATAGGCTATATAAAATAATATAATTTTTTGGCATATTCGTGATTCCTGAATTTATATATGAAAACTTTGTTTTGAAGTGCATTCATTATGTTTGTATAAGAAAATTCCTTAACCTAGCCTATTAAGTTGATTTAATATTCTCAATAAATTTTAGAAGAAGTTAAAAATTAAGAAAAAAGGAATTAGCTTGTAGTCTATATATATTTAGGGCTCTAGGCTAATCTTTTTCTTAACTTTTATTACACTGTAGATTACACTGTCTTGATCATATTTAACATCGGAGAATCACTGACATAATTTAGAGTACTTCGAAAACGAAACTATTGAAACTGTATAAAGGAAAGACAAAATAAATCACAACAAGAACAATCTGTATTTGTCTTGTAATCAAGAACATCTCTTTTGACAAAATTATCTAATTAATGCCGAATGACGCATCTCCACCGCATAGCCGCATATAGGCTAATCGCTGCTGTCACTCGCCAATATTAAACATGCGGGTCAGGAAGCGGGTCGGGTACAATATTTTCTTTATTTTTTGCGTTCCGAGTTGCGGGCGGGTTAGATGAAAACGTCGGTCGGGTTATTTATACATTGACCCGCGCATCACTAACGTGAGTACCCTGGAAATCCAGAGGTCTCGCGAGAGCACAATTTGAATTGTCTCTGCAAGACACTCTGGTATCGAGCAATGATGCATGTTACTGCAATACGTAAGCAATTCTGGGAACTGATCAAATCGGTGTATCTAATGTAGGCGGGCCAGAGGCGAGCTAAGCTGATGACGACAGCGCTGCGACATCCGTAATCATTAGTAAACATTGAAAGAGATCTTCAGATGAAAACCAGTTGTTTGAAACGGCTTTGGCCGCTACAATGACCGAGTTAGACTTGGCTTTTTATTTAAAAGAGGAACAAAAAACCGCGCTCGAATCGTTCCTTTGCAAGAAGGACGTTTTTGCTGTTTGGCTGACTGGATATGGCAAGAGTTTAATCTATCAGTTAGCTCCGCTGGTAGTTAAGCGTATGGGGCGAACACGAAAAGGAACAGATCTGAAGCGGGCAATGCCAGATAGCATTCGGCAGTCTCGAGTCCTGGCTGTTAAAAAAGAAGTGGCGATAAATGTTATCGAACAAGGTCTACCGGGACAACCTGATCGGGATTGTGGTGGATGAGGTCCATCTCATTTACAAATGGTAAGAGTCACTTGGTAACTTACTGTAACAAAAAACTGAACTATTCAATAGTAATGCAGTAGCCTAACTGGAACAGGACGATATGTCTCGCTGCTGAATGAAACGCTAGTGTCCATTCACATATTAGTTGATATAATGAATAGTTTGATCGGACCTAATTGTTTTATGAGGTTGATTCGGCTGTCGTAATTAATAGTTATTAATCTTGTCACATTGTTTATGTTATAACATTGAAATCCACTCTTATATGTTCACTGTCGCTCTGGATACGTCACACCATTTATTGTTGTGATTGGTCGTGGCATTATCCAATTGCGTGCAGTGAGAGTTTCAAATGCACGCTTGGTGCCGCCCCTCGAGTTAGGTCCTTTTCATTGCTCAATGCCAGACCCTTAATCTTAATAGATTAGGGTCTGGATTTTTCCAGGCTATAACGTGAGCCCAACGCCTGGTATTTTTAGTTTCGCTTTGTTTTGGTTTCTTAACTTAGTTTCATTCTGAATACCGTTACATTTAAATGATTCATTTTGGAGTCAGGGTAACTAACTTATAGCTATGTTTATAGTGTTTATAATGTTAATACATAATAATATTTTGCTTGATTTGGTATTATTTCTGATATTACACTTTATCTCTAAACATTCCGCTGCTCATTAAATGCGTTTGGAGAGAGTGGGTTAAGCAGTAAGCAATCAATGAGAGCGATTTTGAACTTAAAAAAAAGCTTTAAAAATCCCGCTCAAATTAAGCACTGGTGGAAACGATGCCATCGTCCATCGCGATGTTTCATATTAGACATCGTACGATGCCAAATTGGTTGACATCGCCCAACCCTATTGATGACCCTATTGTGTACAGTACAACACCGGAGCACATGAGCTGAGGGGCATGATGTTTCTGGACGTGCACTAGGCTGTTTAGCCAATCACAACACACTGGGACAGCTAACCAATCTGAGCCTGTTGCAAGTTTCTGAGGGGCTTCATAAAGCAGTTTACCACTCCTTTGAATGTCACACTATGTATAAAATTAAAAATTAATAATTAGTGATTTAACTTTGTTGTGATGGCTAACACCAACATTGTGTTGAGACTAAAACCTGATGCTGTTTACTGCGTTATGTGCAGTAAATAATGCATACTGTATGTAAAATAATTCTATGATATGATATATTTTGTCATACTGTCAAATTGCTACATTCAGTGTTTAATTGACTGAATGGTGACTAGTAATCTGTTCAATCAGTATGCTGGATCAAAACTTTCACAGTTATAATCAGTCTTTTGTGTATGTGCGCATTTAAAAATGATCTCATGATGGGTCATAAACAACAGGTTTAAAATTGCATTTGATAACAGTGTGCTTTAGGTGTGTGATAATTCTAAGTATAGGCTTTAATATATTCTTTGTTTATTTCTTCCACTGTGTCTTCTCAGCTATATCCCCAAGAAAGGTGTATGACACGCGGGATTCAGGAGACAGTGCAGTGATGCAGATTGACTTTGATGATGATAAATACCGCAGACGGTCTGCCCTTAGCTGGTTTGCACAGGTTCTAAAGTGAGTCTGTGGCTCAAATTCATTTATTGCAAAAGAATATGTATGGCCTAATCCTGCTTTCCATATGGTGTTACATATTTTCTTTGGCAGCATTGATTTTACACAACTAGTATGTGTAACTACTAGTCTTTGTAAGTCCAGTTTTTGTTATATTTCAGTTTCACAAAGAAACGTCCAGCATTTTGTCTAAGCAATAAAAAAATGACAACTTTTCATTTATTGTATAATTTGTCATAAATCCTCCTTTTCACGAGTTCACACTAACATATAATAAACTGAGAATTGGTTATGTGTATTTGGCGAGCTGTCCGATGGAAGGGCTCCGAGCTCGGAATTTTGGCCCGAACTCAGAGTACTCAGAATGTGTTCCTCCCGAACTTTGTTAATAAAACATCATTTGTTAAAAAAATCATGAAAAAATTGTAGTGTGAGATTAATATAGTAAATCGTATCACATCGTGAGCTGAGTGAATCGTTGCATCCATAATTGGTGTTATTTTATTAACTTATTTGATGTAGTCAAATTGGTTTTTGTCTACCTGTGACATTAAATAATAGGTTTGTATGCATGTATTCCTTTAGGAATCGTACTGGCACTAAGAAAAAGGCCCTTACACTGAAACAGCGAATCTTCATGTTGCTGTTGGTTGGAGTGATTGGTTTCTTTACCCTCATCATAATCATGGCCAAACTGGGTCGGGCCTCAGCTGAGACAGATCCAAACCTGGATCCCATGCTGAATCCCAACATCAGGGTAGGCAACATGTGATGGATCCACTTCCTGTTGAAACTCTTTGTGGATTCAGCCTGAAGTTAAACTTTACTTACAATACATGATTTGGAAATGATGGAGAAAGAATGTTCCTCAAGATTCTGGGAACTGTTTGGACTGTGAGAGCGAGGTGTGACTTATATAAAAAATGGTCAAGAAGTTGTTGCACAACAAATCTCAGATTTATCTTAAATGAAATTATATGGGCTCTATAAGTGTGCAACTGTGTATTAAGCTCTGTAATTTTCCCTTAAATTCTTAAATTGGGATAAAAGATTTTATGTCACTGTTTTGAAATCTTTCTTTTTTTATAATATGCACAGAACTTATTAGGACCACATGGAATTGGTGGGGTTATTGCTTTTCCGAGGTGTCAATTTTGGTTGCATTTATTAATTGCTGATCAGTTAGCAACCTCTGCTTGTGAGAAGGATTTTGCACATGTATACTTTGCTGTTGACTGTACAAACTGTAAAACTGATTTACTAAAGCATCTTAACTGTTTTGTTTGGCATGCTTTAGTACAGCTATTTTGATTAAAATGCTTTAGTAGATGCAGCTTTAAAATAGGCAGGTGCAAACTGTAGTCTGTAAATGAAATGTCTAGGTCATATTTCATCCACAAAATATGTAATAGATTGTGACATTGTTGTGCCAATAATATTGTCTCCCTATATTTTCATTACTGTTATGTAAAAAAATAAATTAGAATATTCTTGTCTGGACTTTTTTTTATTATCACTTTTATTAATCAGCACAAATTAAATACAGTACAACAAGTGCCATAATGCATACTTGCAATTGTACTTTGTAAAGGTATTTTATGATTTAAATAATACATATAGTTTTATGTTTGCATTGGTGATAACGTTTTTGTTATTTTTTAAAATATAATTAATTTTCTTTGGAGAAATACATTTCTGTTAAAATATGTGACCCTGGATAACAAAACCAAGCTTAAGTCTTAAGTAGTGCAGGTATATTTGTAGCAATATAGTATGGGTACAAAAAATACATAGTATGGGTCAAAATTATTGATTTTTCTTTTATGCCACAAATCATTAGGATATTAAGCAAAGATCATGTTCCATGAATATAGTTTGTAAATTTCCTACCGTAAATATATAATATGCATTGCTAAGAACTTTATTCGGACACCTTTAAAGGCGATCACATATTACCCGAACATGTTTATGACAGTTCTTGAAAAATTCACTTAAACAGCCTGTAATAGAGAATAATTTGAAACGTACTGTACATGCTTGCAGGAGTTTGCCCTACAAAGATTGGTTACTGGAGTACATACCCTAACATTCTCGTTATCTCTGGTTGTGGTTTACTATATGTTTTGTGCCATTTGCTTATTTTGTCAATGTACGTAGTGATGTAGTAATATTGGATCAGTCTATATCATGTGGTCCAGTGCAGGTTGTTCAGCCATTTTTATTTGATCTAATTTTTGAGTGATTACCTCTATGTATTGGTACAGGGTCAGTTTATAATGTGACGCATTGCTGCCACACATTAATTTTCCACTCAATTATGTCATAATAATTAGATGTTATGTCGTTTTAACAACATCTTTTCTCGTTAAAACATCTTTTCTCATAATAGCAAGATAAGGTTTTCTCATTAACGTCATCTTTTCTCAAAAAAAGCGAGATATGTTGTTAAAACTACAATTATCTCATTTAAACATCTTTTTTTCATAATTATTTTTTCTCTTAATAATGACATTATATCATAAAAACGGTATGGTTTTTCTGTTATGAAAGATATGGCAACATTATGTGAGTGAGCTAAGCGATTGTCTGCACTGCTGTTGCCACAGTCCTGACAAACCAGCCTGATCTCATGGCAATTTGTATGTATTTTACGAGGTGGCTAATTCGTATGAGCTCACTTGTGAACAAGTTTTTTATGGAAGCATATGTGTAGCGAAATTCAATTTGCAATGCAATATGCAAAATGTCAATGCAATATTCAAAATGGCAATGAAATTTTCAAAATTTCAATACAATATTCAAAATGGCAATGTAATTCTGTATTTAAATTTACATTTTCCATCACCTCCACGCGTGCAAAATTTGGTGCAGAATGAAATTGAAAATTAAATTATATTATTTACATTTGCCATTTCCAACAGTAGTCTTAAGTTGTAAAGTGCATACTACTTTAATGCTTTATATGTAGCAAAATGAAAATGAAAATGTATAACCCAAATTGATTTGATATGTTACATGTCCAAGCAGAAACAGTGGCAATATGATCATTTAAATGTTATTTGTCCTAACAGTTAGGACACTTACGATTGCATTTTCATCATGACGCCGTGGGATATTTGTAGCAAAATTCAATGCGGCTTTGAAAATGCATTCCGAGTTGACCACGCCCACCCTACGTCAATCATTGCGTCAAGGCGGGGATTGGCGGAAGCGTGTTACGTTTAGATCGTTTGAAACATGGCGGCTGTTGAATACTTTGTCAGATGAAGTGGAGCGTGAACAGAGAAATAATGTTTCAGAAGATTTTTATGCGTATGTAGGTGACAGGGCAAGATCAATGTTGGAGCATCTTGCAGAATTGTCGGCCTTAACAGGCCTCGACACTCGTATGGCTGCTGAATCCTTGAGAGTGTTGGAAGATCGAGCGTGTTGGAAGATCGATTATCTTCATCTCAGTCAAGGAATGCGGTCACACCAGCCTACGTCTTGAAAATACACGGTCACGCCAGCCAAGTTTTTTTTTTTTTTTTTGGTTTGTGCATCTAATCGATTAGATTAGCACTTACGGTATGAGTGCTGAGAGCAGTCAAAATGGATGTAAAGACTAGGGATGTTAACCGATGACCGTTTGACCGGTGGTTGACCGTATCAACATTAACCGGTCAAAGTTGTCGGTAGTCGGTTAAAAAAAAAACAGCTGTCATTTGGAGCTGTCATTTTTTTAAATGAGCCGTGGCAATGTTTCAAATGAGCTTCTAACCTAGACAAACGCCTTTATTTTCAAAGCGATCACCTTGTACCCAAACCATTTGAAACTAAGGAGCCATTTGTCCTACGATTACATACAACAAGCTCTTCGGCGCCGCGTTTGCGGGACTCATGTTTCGCGCTGAAGGGGATTTTAAAAAAGTGACGTGAGTGGCAGTGTGTGTGTGTGCGCGGGAGGCAGAGCGGGCAGAGAGATGCGACAGAGTTGCGAAATTGCAGGCGCGGCTCGAAATGGCTGTTATTTCAAATAGCGTACCATATTTTAAACTAATCGGTTAACCGGTTTCAACCGGCTAATGAGGCTCGGTGGTCGGTCAAGAAATTTTTTAGTTTTCGCCATCCCTAGTAAAGACGCTGTCAGAACGTTTCCCTTTTACTTTAGCTGATATATATATAGCTTCTTTCTTGTTCCCGAATACAAATTTTTTTTTTAAAGTATTTGTTCGAAATAAGTATTTGTAAAAAAACACGCTATTTGTGCCTTTCCGAATATCGTATATATAATGTATATGTGTGTGTGTGTGTGTGTGTGTGTGTGTGTGTATATATATGTATATGTGTGTGTGTGTGTGTGTGTGTGTGTGTATTTATATTATATATACAGTCAGGTCAATATATATTTGGCTCTGTATGCCATTAGAATAGTTTTAAAATGATACAATCAAGATGAAATTGAAGTGCAGACTATTCTGTATTCATTTTCAAGTCATTTTACTGTATAGTTTTGGAGAAAAATAATACAAAAAATCTTTATAGTATACAGTAAAATGATTTGAAAATGAATACAGAAATAGTCAGGGTGACTGTGAACAAGAATCAATTGAGAAAATGAGCAAACAAAGATTTTTTTATTATTATTTACTTTTATTTATTTTCTTCAAAACTATACAGTAAAATGATTGAAAATGAATACAGTAATAGTCAGGGTGACTGTGAACAAGAAGAATCAATTGAGAAAAATATAGCTGCAAGCAGCGATGAAGGGCACAAGCCCTCTGTGCAATCGCTACCCCGGTGCCATCAGGAAAACAATGCACAGTGGAGACATGGATTTACAGTAGTGTTCTGTCAGTCTGGATTTAAGGGTTACAGCAATGAAAGGGTTACTCCATAAGATCAACACAAAGACAGACACACACATAGGGTAAAATAGCATACAAAAAAATAATGAATGCTGTAAAAATAAATTGTTCCTTGTTAGTTCATGTTAGTTTATGCATGAAGTAATGTTAACAAAAGAGACGTCATTTTAAATTGTTACTGACACTTTTATGACCACTTTTGCAACCATTTTTAGATATTATTTTAATGATGTATAAGCATTTGTGAGATTATTATATTAGTACAAATTAACAGATTTTATGTATTTGTTTCTTATTCTAATTAATTGTACTGAGCAGTAAATGGTCAGACTCTGAAAAAATCTCATTCTATCAGTGAGAGACATATAAAACATCTATTGATTTTTCTTTAAAAATTAAAAAAAAATATTTTAATGCTCTTTAAGCATTTATATAATTATGTTAAAGTATTCTGATATTACAGTACATAACAACTGATTCTATGCATTAAGGCGCGGTCACACTGCACTTTTCGTTCCATTGACTTCCATTCATACGCATGCGCAGGGATGGGCAGTATTTTAGATAAATGTATTTAAAATACGTATTTGAAATATGAAATACTATTTTGTATTTTGTATTTTAAAGCCTTTGGGAAAAATCGAATGTAATTTGTATTTAAATTAGGGTTGGGCATCTAAGGTATAATGCCGATCCGATACGCATCTCGATACAAAGTATCCGATCCGATATATTAACGATACATTTGTGACATATTGCGATGCAATACGATACGATTCGCACCCATATCACGATGCGATAATTCAGCACTAACTATAGATCAAGTTTATGTGATGATGTGAAAGAGGATGCGGTGCCAGTGAATGAGTTTGATTATTTATTAACCAAGTAAAACCAAGACTTTTTGATTATGTGTATATATATATATATATATATATATATATATATATATATATATATATATATATATATATATTTATATTTATTTATTTATTTATTTATTTATATATAAATATATTAGACAGATTTAAAGCTCCTGAATTCTTTAATTCAGACATTCTAAACAACTACAGAGTACCTGCCAAACAGAACAACAGGGAGATGCCAAAATACCACTCACTAAACCTGTCCATTTGAACTGGACTGACCGAATATCTACTGTTTGTATCCATCATAAAATGAACATACAAATGAAAAATACAGCAAATACATACTATATCTGTTGATGCTGGTGCTCATATATGCATAAACACCACTGACCCTTACAATATCCACCTCTATGGGTGAGCATCCATTATAAAACACTCACAAGACATTCATTTTGACAACTATGCAAATATTTTAAAATTTCACACAAAAATACTATGGATCAGAGCCCAGAAAGCATGACTAGTTCATGAATCAACAGCGGACTTATGCGTGCCTAGACTCTGATATGCAAGAGTGTCATTGTTACTATTACTCTGATCGTCTTTACTTTTACATTAGTGCGAGGGTTTCTTTTATGCAGTCAAGAGATGAAGTAGAGACCCGTTTTTCCGCGGGGGTATGGGTTGCTTTTATGTGGGCTTTTGCTGGTGGGAGTGGGACAAAATAACATACATTTCTGCAGGAGAGGGACAAAAAAACAGTCCCTTGCAGGTCTCTGATGATGTTTGCGTGCCGCGGTTGAAAGTTTTGAGCCGCCGTTCAGTCTGTATGCGATGAGGCTTGCTGCGCCGAGTCCAAAGCAATCAATCACAGAACACGAAAGAGGCCGTGCTTTGACCATTTTAGGATAAAATTTAAGTTAATTTTAAGCCATCTCGCGGGCCACCGGTTGAGAATCCCTGCTCTATGTGACTTTCTGGACACGCCCCGGTCTCTGTAGTGTTGTGAATTGTGATAGTCTACGTCATACACGCAGCAGTGAAGGGAGACGTGCTTGCGAAACAGTTCAGAGGGGAGAAAACAATCTAACAATATTTTCCACTTTCTAAGACTCCGTCCACACGAAGCCGGTGCGTTCCCTATCCGATCATTTTTTTTCCTCGTTCTAAAAAAAATTCCATAAACACGAAACCACTGAAAACGGTGTAGTATATATGCCAGACCAGTGTGGGGTGCTGTAATTCTGCCATAGAGATACGCTATACACGGAGAAGAAGACTTTGAGCATGCGCATCATAGATATATATACATAGATGCCTCATTAGCGACTGTTTCTATGGGCCGTTATACGTAAGCCATCCGCCATTTCACTGCGGTCTACTTGACGTCATTTACCCATAGATCTCATAGTAATCACTGAAAATTCGAAAATCCACAGTCCTGCACAGCCGTTGGTCTGCGAACCTACAGTATGGTGAATGACGTCAAGTGGACCGTTCCAAAATGGCGGACGCATCTACGTGCTTGGAGCGGTCCAATGCGGTATCTATGTATATATATCTATGATGCGCATAACCTTGCGCGCTGTATACGAACTAAGAAGAAGAAGACGAAGATGCGGACATTATCGCTTGTTGCTCATAACAGTTGCATAGAAGCAATAGATTTTGCTGTAATAAAGCTAGTAGGCTTAGTAGCAACACGAACACAATCATGTAGTCCGCCATTATTGTTGTTGCTGTTACGTGTGACGCAGCCGACACGTGATGTGATGACATCATCGTTTCACAAAATATACGTATTGGCTGTACACACGAAACCGCGAGGGTGTCGTTTTCAGATTTATCCACTTTGGGACCCGGTTTCAAAAAATAGTGGATTCAGTCTCCTAAAACGCCGGATCCGTGTGGATGAAACGCCAATACGATAAAAAAATGTATACGTATACAGCGAAATGCGTCTCCGTGTGG
This sequence comes from Garra rufa, assembly GCF_049309525.1. Taxonomy (NCBI): domain Eukaryota; kingdom Metazoa; phylum Chordata; class Actinopteri; order Cypriniformes; family Cyprinidae; genus Garra; species Garra rufa. The sequence continues at coordinate 2,179,118 of NC_133365.1, read as the reverse complement.
ACAGGCCCTAAATGATAAAAGTATTGTATGTCTACTAATAATTATAAAGAAATAAATCGGGATTTACCGATGCAGATATGTTAGAAACGATGCATCGCGATACAAATGCCAATTTGTATCCGATGCGCACTTTTTAAACCGATGCATCGCATCGTTAACGTTTTAAACCGATGCACCGGGTGAATCGGGGAATCTTCCCATCCCTAATTTAAATACAATTAAGATGAGTATTTTGTATTTTCAAAATACATAAAATACTTTGTGCCAATCAACCTCTTTATCAGGGTGCTGATTTAGTTCAGACACACCCCTCCCCCAACCTTAACACTCAAGCACGTCAGCTGCCAGTGTTCTGAAATATTCGGTGTCTGAGATTTTCTGTGACACTGGGCGGAGCTAACATGAATATTCATGAGTTTTCCATTCATGAGTTTTGTCTTAAAGTTGCACTCAAATATTAGTGCTCCTGATTTAAAAAAAATACAGCTTTCTGTAACGTAATTTCATTTCAGGTTCGAGCTAATAAATATACATATTTATTGTGCACAGACATTTATTAATTACATAAGAAATCCAGTTTACCATTAGAATATGCATCATATAGGCTAATCAAGCCAACAACTCTCGTCTTTTTGTCATTTACCCTACTTCGGTTTTACATTTGAGTGCGTTTTAAATGACTTGATTTGATTTGAGTTGTACAGAATAAACTTGCATTTGATTTGGCATAATAAAGTTTGATTTGTGATCATGTACAACATTGCTTATTATTGCTGGTTCAGCTGTTAAATAAATTAAGATATTTTACATGCTGATTTTTACTTTATTCACAGGAAAATTAACTAAAATGCAAATGATTATCATCCTCCGTATACAGTATGTATGTATGTATGTATGTATATATATATATGTAAATCGGTAATTTTTCTCCACACCAAAAGATTCAAATAATCCCATTAAACGCAGTATTTGAATTTGTAACTTGTGATTTTGGAAAAAAAAAAACATTAATCTGTGTAACACTAAATTGTATATATATATATATATATATATATATATATATATATTTATTCATTAAAAATTTTCTTTTAATTAATGAATGGATGAAACATGGACCATTACTTTATTCAAATATTTCTGCTATGCAGGCTCATTTAGTAAATTTCAAGCATTTTACAAACATGGTGCTTAATGAAAATGCCATTTCCATGCCATGTAACATTTCCGAATTGGGATTGTTCCCCATCTATGCAAATGATTGATGTAGAGACAAAAGAAGGTTAATCTCTGTCTGTCACCATCACTTTAATGTAGTGATTGTGTGCATTTGTTATGACACTGATGCATGATGAACAACTCTTCAGCTTTTAGATTTATTCTTCAAAAAATAATAATAATAATAATTTAACATTTTTTATAAACTTTCTAATTTTAACAAACTGTATATATAAGCAAACTTTTGATGAAATAAATATAAAAGTTACTATGCTTAAAAAGTATTGTACAACCTGCAAAAAAAAAAAAAAAAAAAAAAAAAAAATGGGAGAGAGAGAGAAAAAATTCAGCTAGTTTTTGATGTGGTTTTAAAACTTGCTGTGAAGTAAAAATAAGATTTTGGTCATATTGCCAATCCCTGTTCTTTGCCCGATAGGTTATCACAGTTTTAAATACAGTATGATTTTTTAATAGTGCTCACCACAAGGAATAGCCTGCATTGTAACCTGGTCAGAAGTAAATAAATAAATGGCTGCTATTTTTCACTACATAAGTTTATTTGTGGTTACCAGCAAGGAAGCAAGCACTAAAGAAAGAAAGAAAGAGAGAGGGAGATTATGGTGACAGAATGACAGAGAGAGCAGAGATGAGGTAAGGAATTAAAAGTCAGTAGTCCTATGTAGTTTCTTCATTCGCTATGACTATTTATAATTAGCTTAGCTAATTATATTTAACAAGATTACATTTTTTGTTCTTGTCCCATAACATTTCTGTGAGTTGTTCTATTTAAAATGTGTATGTTTCCAATTTCACATGTATTTTGTGTATTTTAAAAATACAAAATACTGTATTTGTATTTAAATACATTTTTCCACTCAGTATTTTGTATTTAAATACATTTTTCCACTCAACGTATTTTGTATTTTTATTTTAAATACATTTCTATGTATTTATGCCCATCTCTGCGCATGCGAATGCGTTAGACCGGAAACGCAAGCCCATGCGAAATATTTTCGCATTTCGCTGCGTTTGAAAGTTCAAACTTGGTGAACTCTGACCAACGAATTCACATCACATGACTCTGTGTGACCAACAGGAGATCGATACGTCACAGCATGACCTCTAGCTGAATGAAAAGAACCTTAAATTTAAACATTTAAAACTGCAGGACTGCGGTAAAGTGTAGTAGATTGTATGTTTTTACATTTAAATGTATTATTAGTGTCATTTGCTGAATTTCACTTTTAAAAAAGAAGCTGCAGAGCATGACGTCATATCACGACCGTTGCAGCGGCATCCGAAGGAATTTCGCATGCTCAAAGTCTAGTGTGACCGGGGCTTTAGTTTCATTGAGTGCGTTTACATGGACTCTCTTAATGCGATTATAATGAGATTTTGGCAATATTGCGATTAAACTTTTTCTCATGTAAACGCAATACTTCGATTATAATAATGCGATTAAGCTCATAATCGCAGCAAGCATAATCGTATTAACATAGGTGGCTGTAGGATTTTAGTTACGCAAAACAACAAGTAACGAATCAAATCTCCATACTCCAAGGAAGTTCAAAGATTCTCTTATCTGAACCATTTGCCAAAACGGCGCGAAGCCACTGGGTGCCACTTTGTCTACGCCAAACCTCCGTCTGCTGATCGCCCAGGAAACGAAGCAGCAATAAAAGATAATCCTATCAAATGAACAACTAGCTATTTGTGCTGAGAGACCCATTAAAACAAATGGAGATTTGTCACCTTCACCGAACACATGACTAAGAATTCGCTGACACAGGAAGAGGGAAATCTGCGGGATCATCTCCCCCCCTTTCTGAGACCCTCCAAAGAACGGACCGTTTGTCCACTTGTGACTTGAGTTAACAAATTAAGTTAAGAAAAATTATGGATCACAGGATAGCCTTCCTGCTGTGAAACCCCCCCTCAGAATTCCCTTCACACATCACGAAACTGAACCCCCGCTACGTGCGTTACCTGCTAACAAATATGATACAGAAAAAAAAAGAAACCAAGAACGCTATTCCAATCAATCGAACTTACTATGTAAAGGGATAGGATACCCTCCTTCCTTTATGTTCAATGTGTGCCGTGTAATCGTGTACTTTACTATGCCTTGTGTGCCTTAATTAACCCAGTATTAAGTATGTATTCCATGTGTAACCTTATATTCCTATGTTTGAACGATCATGACAAATGCAGGTTGTCTGAGTGAATGAGAATTTCATATTGTATGCATTGCAGTAGTTTATGATAATCGATAACCAAATTGAAGATAAATCTGTGTCCTAATAAGTCACATGCCAGAAGGAATTGCATCAAACATGACCCCGCCCCCGTGGCAACGCCATTGGTCTTCAAGCCCCAGGGTCGTGTCTAACAGACCCCTTAAAACCTAATGGCCCGAACCAGAACATTGGCTTGAATTGTGCTTGAAGCGCGGGCTTGAATTGTGCTTGAAACGCGGGCTTGAAGTGTGCTGGAAGTGCTGACTTGAACTGACCGAACTGAGTGAGAAGAGCCCTGGAAACATCCTGAAAGACTCTAAACTTTCTCTGCCGAAGATCGCCTGCTCGTTCCAACTACAAGGCATTCTTGCCCTCCAGAACTCACAAGAAACTGCAAAAGACTTTCGCATCTCGATTTGAACCTTCAGAGCCTACGCGCCTCGCAACCCAGGCGCCAATCGAACTCTGAGAGCAACTCCGGTTGTCCAACCCTCATCCTGAGGAATTCCCAAAGACGTCATCCCGAAAGACCGACTAGCAAGCAACCAACCAGGGCATCCGCTGAGACGAGCCTCCAGCCCGGACGGAATCCCCATTCCGGCCAAGAGCAAGTAAACAAGGTCTCCCATTTCTTGTTGAAATCTGGTGCGTTTTGTTTAAGTTAAATCTCTGCTTGATGACTTTCTGAGGTTGTGATTTGAGAAGCTAGTAACGGTAACATAACAAGTCTTGGGTTTTCTCAAAACTCATAAAATCCCATCTCTGAAACTGTATGAGTGTGCGTGTGAATGTGTGTGTGTTCGTGTTTTGAGTAGTTTAGCTTTGTAATCCTAGTGTAGTTTTCAATAAATCATTGTTTTCATTGAGAGAATTGTCTTGCCTTTTGTGTTCACAAAGTACTATTTTGCCTAGATCAAGCTACCTGGCTTTAGTTTCCCAAATTAATATTTAAGTTTATTTACGCTCCTGCCAATGAACGTGAATAGACTTTGGAATTGATAAAGTGTATTGATTTGACCGATTCGGTGGACGACCAGTCAGGAAATATAAACTATTAATTCTAAATTGATTTCCCTGAAGTTTAGATTCGATTCTATATCTGAATCAACATTAAATTTGAGTTAATTTCTACAGTGGCACACGCCGATTTTAATCGAAATATACAGGCATGTAAACACTTAGTCGCAGTATTGCCACTTTGACCAGAGTGCGCATGTGCTGGTGATGTACACGAATGACGTGACATGCACCTTCAGATTAGAAAAGATGGCGACGAAGAAGGTAACGCACTTTTGGGGTGCTCAAGAAACCGAGTTCATGTTGGCAACATTGCGCGACCTCAATATTATGCAATTTATAGATGGACGAAAACATCGAAACGGGGACATTTTAGGCGGGTTACAGCAAAAATGTCCGAGGCCGGATATACTAGAACCGGAGAACAAATTTGCGTTCGATGGAAGAGCCTGAAGGCCGCGTATTATAAAAACAAAAAGCAGAACGTGACCAGTGGATCTAACGCAGCCATTCTCCCGTATTATGATATTTTAAACGAAATTCTAAGTCACAGACCTCTAGCCACAGCAAGTGACAATGGGTTGGACGTCGGATTTGCAATCGAGGAAAAAGATGCAGACGATGGCGGCGGCGACACACAAGTTGAAGGTAAGCAGTATACCAGTTATTCAAATGTTCTGCAGCATTCACATCATGTTAGGATAACTGTAATTTTAAGACTCACCATTGTAAATAGTCTTTGTGACACGGAGTGCTTTCTTTATTTAATGAAGCCATTTGTAAGTATGTTTGTTTTTATCTTTGTACAGAAGATGAATGTGATGAATCCGAAGACCCTGCTGGGTCCACTCAGCTAGACCATTCGACAACTAGCACAGATGACGGTGATTGTAGTAGTTTTTTTTTTTTTTTTTTTTCTTTAAATACAAATTAAAAATAAAAGAAAGAAAAAATGTGTGAAGGTAAATTGGGAGAATTAATATTTTGGTATGAATTTCTTTTATGTGTTCCTTTGTGTTTTACATTTAATACCCATGATGTTTGTAGGTTCAGGAGAATCGGAGAAGAGGAAAAAGAAAAAATCATCTGCTATGTCTACCTGCTTTTCTCAGCATCAAGATTTCCTTGAAAGGATGCAGGTAAAGCAAAATCAATGGGCTGAGGCACAGCTGCTTCAAAGTCAGGAGAGGGAGCAGAGATTTCTGAACGGCATGATGGAGATCAGCAACCGCAATACTGAGCGTTTGGTGTCTCTGCTACTGGAAGGCCTTCGCGCTCCCCCACAGTTTCCTACACAAATGCTACCACATCCACCTCAACTTGCACCTTGGCAGTACATGCAGCCTCAAAACTATAACAATAATGTTGCACCAGAAGAACCACATGGTTATCAGGAGCTGTAGCTTCATATGCTTTGGTTTAGAAGAAATGTAGCTATGTTTGAGTGTTTCTAGTAATTTAAGTGTTCAGTTGATGTTTGCAATCCAACAGAGCCCTTTGTTTTAAATTAGAAGTTTAATAATTTGCCATAGAAAAAGCACACTGCATGTTTTATGAGCAGTTTTGGATAGGGAAAAACAGGTATTTTTTTTGTTGAATCATATGTTTTTGTTGAAGCTAAATACAAATGCTTGTTGGTGAAGTTTTGATACAGTTTAAATGTAAAAAAAAGGCATTTAAATGAAAGCATTCAATAAAAGGCTTTTTGAAACGCTTAACTGTGTACAGTGCATGTACTAAACTCCTATTACAGTGCTACAGTGCTGTTAGCGGGTGTCCCTCATAGCTGTCCTGATATCACTAATGTCTCCTCAGTGGATGGTTTGCTGCCATGTGGTCGGTAAGTGCTCGTCTGATGGTTTTTGCCTCATGCTCTGCAGTGTTGATTGCAGGGGCCACTGGCTGAGGAAAACCTCTATCCAGTTCTGCTGCTGCATCAATCCACTGTGGATGCAAAAGTTCCTTGTGATGCTCACAAAATTATGTTTTATTAACAAAGTTCGGGAGGAGCACGTCAGATACTTAGCCTAATTAACACAGCTGGAACTCACTCAAGTCAATCTACGTCATGCATAAATACAGCTGACTTACCTTTACCCATTTGACGGATTATCAGCATTCGGTTTGCACCTTTTGCCATGACATCACAGATCTTTCCCAGGATTTACAGGCTTCATCGTGGTCTCTGCTTGACCAGCCACACACGCTCTCTCCAAAGCCCTTAAAACGTAATCTCGCCCCCACCGGCGTCACTTCCAAACTTCTTCCCCGGCATCCTCTTATCATCCGGCCGGGCCAACAATTCCTCCGATCGGAAAGTGGATCGTTTTTAAGCCTGAGGCAAACGCTGATCAATTCCGACGCACCGTCCTCGTGGAGGATAAACAAAGTGAATCCGTACGATCTTAGTTATTCGTTTCCCTTCAATCAGCCAACCTCACTCCTAAATCCACTCCAGCAGGGCAGCCAATATTTCCAGCAAAACTCGCAAAGCCCCGTACTCCCCTCGTTCGATACCACCACCGCTCCGCATTAGACCCAGCTCGTGCACTGGGTCGCACCGGCAGGCCTTCAACGAGCCTGGGCCGCGCCCCAGATCTCATCGCACCAAAGCCACTCGCTGCCCGCTTCGGCTCAACCATTTAACGTGGCTCTCCCGGCCACAGCATCAAATGCAGCTCTCGTAGCAGACACTATAGCCTGAAGACGTCTCCGCTAGAGGCACAGGTCATGTTGCAATTTTAGAAACAGTTGCAAAAAGGTAGGTCATTTTTTGCTAAAGGCTTTTAAACGATGTTGTGACATAAAATGATGTTAATGTAATTTTTGTAACTAGGATTGAAGAAACTCTGTAAAACACAACAAATTACTCAGTTTATGAATTAATATTATTTTTATTTTTTTGCATTTTAAATGACACATTTCACTCAGATAATCTGACGAAAAAGATCGATTTTCGAGAAATAAGTGTTTGCCTAAATGACTAATATATAGGCACAAACCACCAACCAAACTAAAAAAAAAAATAATAATTAAAGCTGCAAGCAGCGATGACCGGGCCCTCGCCGTCTGTGCAGTCGCCATCCCGATAGCATCAGGAAAACGGTGCCCAGTTGGCACATGCATTCACAGTAACCCTTTGGACTAACCCTAACTGTCTCTCCTCCTCTCTGACTCTTTCTCGTACCACCCATCCCCCCTCCTTACACTCAACCACTTACCACACAAACACACACATTGAGTGCAGAGCAGAGTGAGATCAGATATGTTTTTTTAATTTTCTTTCATTCGTGGAGTTTTGTATAATTATGAAATGAACTGTGTTTGATCAGAATGAATAGTTATTTGTATGAAAAAAGTTTCAAAGAGTTAGGATGCTGCACTTTAAATATATAATAAATCATTGAAAATTGAAAATGGAAAATGAAATTCTAAGCACGCTATCTGCCTTAAATATCACAGGAAACAAATATTTGAATGTATTTTTTATTTTTATTTATTTGCCATGGCAACAGCATTTGATGCATCAGGGCTTTTACATTATTCTGATGAAGTTTGAAGAAAATCGAGTACAAATATATTGTTCGTTGTTTGTTCGTGTTTGTTAGTTCATTAACCATTGTTAACAAAAGAGACCCTATTTTAAATAGTTACCATGTTTTATGGTCTACAAGCATTTTTAAATATTATTTTAATAATCTATAAGCATCTGTGAAATAATTATAAACAAATATATTAAAAATAAATACATATTAACTTAGTTGATTTTTTTTTTGGCCTTTTTGTATTTGTTGCTCATTCTAATTAAGTGAACTGAGCAGTATAGTGTCATACTTATAAGATTTTTTGTTCTACCAGTGAGAGTGTATATATGTATCTAAATCATATAATTTTTCCTTAAAAGATTAAATTTTTTTTTAATGCTCTTTAAGCACCTATACAAAATAATTATGTAAAAGTACACTGACAGTACAGTATATATCAACTGATTCTATGGATTATTGTCATTCTTATACACTGACAATGAGCTAAATAGCATTAGAGGTCAAACGATTCCTTATCTTATGAGGACCTCTAGTGTTCATCCCTGGTATTAGAGCTTTAATCTGACAAATTTAAATGACACTTTTAATGTTTTTGGGGCCTCTGAGCATGATAACATTTTGAAACTACAAGTATTTCCTAAGAATTTCTTGTTCTTTATATGTAAAAAGTTTTTATGAGTTAGAATAATGCAATTTAAAGATATATGAAAATAACTCTTCATCTTTTTTATTGTTACTTTCATAAATCACCACATCAACACCGTTCAAGATATCCCAAAGCCGTTCACAATATAGGGAACATTTTCCCTATATTCTGATGATGACGATAAGAACATGTAATTCATGATGATAACAAAATGTTATTATTGCTTGCTTTACGTCCACCACTTCTGCTTCAATGTCATCGTTACCTATCTGTTAATTCTGTGTGTGGATATTGCTTTGCAGGTGACTCCTGTTATAAGACATAACTTTTAAGCGCTACATAACTAAGAAAGAATCAATTAGGAAAACGGTGCCCAGTTGGCACATGCATTCACAGTAACCCTCAGCCAGTTTGGAATTAAAGTTTACTGAATTGAAAGGGTTAGACTTTAAAATCAACACACAGACACATACACACAATATATACAATTGCCAACCAGTTTCATTTGTTAACATTAACTATATTAGTTAACATGAACAATAATTAAATAGTATTTATTAATGTTAATTAATATTAAGCTAAAAAAAGTATTCATATATTGTTTAATGGTAAAATAGTATATTTTAACATTAGTTTATGTACTGTGAATTAACATGAACATGAACACAGTTCATGTGGGTGTACAGCAATACACAAAGTGCTCTATAAACGCTTCTTTCTTTCAAAATATCTTAAAAATCAAGTTTAGTATTGTAATGGGGCGATATATATATATATATATATACTCATCTTAAAATGGTATAATTTTCAGATGTTTTGAACAGATAACAGCAAAGTTTGTTTTGTTGTCAAATTTTGTCTTAAAATTGTTAGTTTTTTTATTGAATCTAAAATTTAAATTATGAAAATATCTATAATCTATATATATATATATAATCTATATATATAATCTATCAATGAAGCTAAATTGCTCAAGCTAAAAAGTTGTATTTTTCTTAATCTTTTGCTATGTGACTGAATAGGACAAGTTCATGGTACCGTTCAGTAAAAAAATAAATAAAAAAACAACAACTGCAATATACAAAGAATGAAAGAGTTCGTGACCCTTTATATTTTCTCAAAGATCAGACTCTCAAAGTTCAGACATATTTATGTAGATTAAACTACAGCAGTGTGCAATGAGCATCTTACTCAAAGATGGTCTTAAGCAAAACAACATGTTCCACTGGTCTCTCTCCCTTTCACCCCTCCCCCCATCAGTCACTCTTCTAGTGACACAGACTGTCAGCCCAGTGACAGCAGGTTACTGATTTATTAGGGCCCGGGCCCAGAATGGGCGAAGGCCCTGTTGTTTTTCTAAGGATTATTATTAGGGCCCGAGCCCAAAACCTTCCGGGCACTTAAGGGGGTCTTAACATACTCAAAAACTCTTGAAAATTTGCACACATGTCTGAATCTGCGGCCATCAGGACGCCACAGAGGCTGGTACCGGGGCGTGGCAAGGGGACTCTACGGCGCCCCCTGGAATTTTGAGGGCCATATAGCACACATACTTGAACGTACACATATGAAACTCGGTACACATATAGAACTCATTGAGCTGAACAACTTTTGTACTCTATGTCATTTTCTCAATGCAACAGGAAGTGAGATATTTAGGGCTGTATAAAAAGCGCATGCTCTGGAATTTAACGTACTCCTCCCAGGATTTCCATACGATTGTCACCAAACTCGGTCAGCATGATCTCAAGACATTGGGGACGCTAAATTGCGAGGGGATTTTTGATATCTCGAACGGTTTGGCCGTGGCAAGGCGACAAACTTATGGCGAGAAATGAGAAACAGGAAGTGTCTAATAACTGTTGCACACATTGCCTGATTCTGATGAAACTTCACCAGATTGTTCGTTGTATGATGCCGATTCCATAAAGGTGACTATTATGAGTCAAAGTTATAGCGCCACCAACTGGCAGCAGGAAGCGTGTCATTTTCAAAATGTTTTGAAATCAGCCTCTTAATTTTACTTGATTTTCTTTAAACTTCTTCAAAATCATGTCAAAACACGGCCGATAAGAATATGTAAAGGGGTCGATGATAAATCAAATGCTGTTGCCATGGCAATGTGTCAAACTTTAAAATTAGATTCCTGTCTTTTCGAGGCAGATAACATGCTAAGAATTTCATGAAACTCAACACACACATCAATATTAATAATAGTTAGACATTGGCAAAAGGTCATAAATGGGCGTGGAGCAGGCACGCTATAGCGCCATCTTTTGACAAAAGTTGGGGGGTTAGTTTTTCCTACAGTCACAAAACTCTGTACATATATTGTTCTCATCAATCTGGACAACTTTCTAAATTAAACTCATTAGCTAAGACCAACAGGAAGCCAGCTATTTCCATTTGAATGTGTTTTTTTGGAAAAATCAGACTGTAAACAAATTCACACTCCTCCTAAGAACAAACAGCTAATCACACCAAACTTTTTTAACATGAAGAGAAGATTCTGAAGATGTTAAATTGCGAGCGGATTTTGGATATCTTGAACGGTGTTGACGTGATGATTTTTTAAAGAAGTAGTAAAAAACATAACCGTCATTTTTTTATATCTTTAAAGTGCAGCATCCAAACTCTTTACAACTTTTTTCACACAGAGATCTAATCATTCTGAGCACGTGCTGTTAATATAAATTTTATACAAGCTTCAATGAATTAATGAAAATTAAAAAACGAAATCAGAAACCTGCTGTCACTCTGGTGAATGTCTCTACTGTGTGTGTGCGTTCAGTCATGCTGAGAGAAGCTCATTATTGCAGGGGGGAGGGGTGAGAGGCAGAGAGGGTGAGAGAGCTGTGAGCAATGCTACAGACCATCTTTGAGGAAGAAATTCACATATGTACTTTAATTACATAAGTCTGATCTTTGAGAGTCTGATATTTTGAGAAAATATAAAGGGTCATTAAGTCTTTCATTGTTTGTATTTTGCAGTTGTTGTTTTTTATTTATTTTTTACTGAACTATACCATGAACTTGTCCTATTCAGTCACATAGAAAAAGATTAAGAAAAATACAACTTTTAAGCATGAGTGATTTATCTTCATTGTAGACAATATTTTCATAGTGTTATTTATAGAATATAAAATTATAATAATTAAAAATTTCAAGACAAACTTTGACAACAAAACAAACTTTGCTGTTATCTGTTCAAAACATCTGAAAACCATCATTTTAAGATCAGTTATATATATATCGCCCCATTAAAATACTCAACTTGATTTTTAAAGATATTTTGAAAGAATTAAGCCTTTATAGAGCACTTTATTGTGTATTTCTGTACACAATGTAATGTTAAAAGATACTAATTCACCTTTAAACAATATATGAATACTTTTTTTTAGCTTAATATTAATTAACATTAATAAATGCTGTTTAATTATTGTTCATGTTAACTAATATAGTTAATGTTAACAAATGAAACTGGATGGCAAAATTGTATATATTGTGTGTATGTGTCTGTGTGTTGATTTTAAAGTCTAACCCTTTCAATTCTGTAAACTTTAAATCCAAACTGGCTGAGGGTTACTGTGAATGAATGTGCCAACTGGGCACCGTTTTCCTAATTGATTCTTTCTTAGTTACATAGCGCTTAAAAGTGATGTCTTATAACAGGAGTCACCTGCAAAGCAATATCCACACACAAATTGAACAGATAGGTAACGATGACATTTAAGCAGAAGTGGTGGACGTAAAGCAAGCAATAATAACATTTTGTTATCATCATAAATTACATGTTATCATCATCATCAGAATATAGTGAAAATGTTCCCTATATTGTGAACGGCTTTGGGATATCTTGAAAGATGTTGATGTGGTGATTTGTTGGAGACACTCCATAGCGCCACCTTTTGACAAAAGTTGGAGGGTTAGTTGTAGCTACAGACATCAAACTTGGTCGGTATATTGGTCTCATCAAGCCGGACAACTTTCTAATTTACACCCATTAGCTACGACCAACAGGAAGTCGGCTATTTTGATTTGAATGTGGATTTTTGGAAAAATATAGCTGCGAATAAATTCATATCACTCATAGCAGAATCAGACATCTCACACCAAACTTTGTCAACATGATGCCAAAATACTCAAGATGTTAAATTGTGAACGGTTTGGGATATCTTGAACGGTGTTGATGTGGTGATTTATGAAAGTAACAATAAAAAAGATGAAGAGATATTTTCATTTATCTTTAAATTGCATTATTCTAACTCATAAAAACTTTTTACATATAAAGAACAAGAAATTATTAGGATATACGTGTAGTTTCAAAATGTTATCATGCTCAGAGGCCCCAAAAACATTAAAAGTGTCATTTAAATTTGTCAAATTAAAGCTCTAATACCAGGGATGAACACTAGAGGTCCTCATAAGATAAAGAATCGTTTGACCTCTAATGCTATTTAGCTCATTGTCAGTGTATAAGAATGACAATAATCCATAGAATCAGTTGATATAGACTGTACTGTCAGTGTACTTTTACATAATTATTTTGTATAGGTGCTTAAAGAGCATTAAAATCTTTTTTTTTATCTTTTAAGGGAAAATTATATGATTTAAATACACATATATACACTCTCACTGGTAGAACAAAAAATCTTATAAGTATGACACTATACTGCTCAGTTCACTTAATTAGAATGAGAAACAAATACAAAAAGGCCAAAAAAAAAATGAACTAAGTTAATATGTATTTATTTTTAATATATTTGTTTATAATTATTTCACAGATGCTTATAGATTATTAAAATAATATTTAAAAATGCTTGTAGACCATAAAACATGGTAACTATTTAAAATAGGGTCTCTTTTGTTAACAATGGCTAATGAACTAACAAACACGAACAAACAACGAACAATATATTTGTACTCGATTTTCTTCAAACTTCATCAGAATATTGTAAAAGCCCTGATGCATCAAATGCTGTTGCCATGGCAAATAAATAAAAATAAAAAAATACATTAAAATATTTGTTTCCTGTGATATTTAAGGCAGATAGCGTGCTTAGAATTTCATTTTCCATTTTCAATTTTCAATGATTTTTATTCAATTTTCAATGATTTTATTTTCAATGATATTTAAAGTGCAGCATCCTAACTCGAAGCTTTTTTCATACAAATAACTATTCATTCTGATCAAACACAGTTCATTTCATAATTATACAAAACTCCACGAATGAAAGAAAAAAAAACATATCTGATCTCACTCTGCTCTGCAGGAGGAGAGACAGTAAGGGTTAGTCCAAAGGGTTACTGTGTATGCATGTGCCAACTGGGCACCGTTTTCCTGATGCTATCGGGATGGCGACTGCACAGACGGCGAGGGCCCGGTCATCGCTGCTTGCAGCTTTAATTATTATTATTATTCTTATCCGGAATGAATCACATTTTTGAGGGCCTAAACATACCCGAAAACTAACAAAACTTTGCACACACATCAGACCTGGCGAAAATGGACATCTGATATGGGTTGCAGAAGTGGGTGTGGCAAAATGGCTCAATAGCGCCACCTTTACACGTTCCGCGGTGTGCGCATTCAGCTGTGATTATCGTACATGCACAAAAATCGGTACACATATGTAACACACCAATACCTACAAAAAAGCCTCTTGAGATAAAATCCGAAACCCAACAGGAAGTCGGTTATTATTAATTTTCTCAGCAAAATTTGTGTCATTTTTGCCATTTTCAGGTGTCATACTTGAACGAACTCCTCCTAGAGATTTATTCCGATCAACACCAAATTTGGTGAGTCTAATCTAAAGCCCTTTGTGACGTTAAATTGTGAAGATCTAGAGTTTTCATCGGAGGGCGTGTCCGTGGCGGCCTCGCAAATTTCGATGTTTCGCCATGAAAAAGGAAGTTGCTATAACTTAGGCATAAAATGTCCGATCTGTCCCAAACTTCACATGTGTGATAACACTCCTGACCTGAAGACATCTACATGCCCATATTCAGTTATAGTCATAGCGCCACCTGCTGGCAACAGGAAGTGTCATGTTGTACTCTGCAACAAACTCCTCCTAGAAATTTATACAGATCAACACCAAAATCGGTCAGTCTAATATAAAGGCTTTAGTGATGTTAAATTGCGAAGTTCTTGAGTTTTCGTTGAAGGGCGTGTCCGTGGCGGCCTGACAAATTTCGAGTTCTCGCCATGGATATAAAGCTTGTTATAACTCAGCCATAAAATGTCCAATTAGCCTCAAACTTCACATATTCGATAAGAGTCCTGGCCTGAACACATCTGAAGGCCAATATTCTATTATAATCACAGCGCCACCTGTTGGCAACAGGAAATGATTTGTATCAAACTCCTCCTAGAGATTTAATGATATCAACATTATATTTGGTCAGTCTGATCTAGAGGCCTTAGAG
The DNA here is from genome assembly GCF_049309525.1 of Garra rufa. Taxonomy (NCBI): domain Eukaryota; kingdom Metazoa; phylum Chordata; class Actinopteri; order Cypriniformes; family Cyprinidae; genus Garra; species Garra rufa. The sequence goes on along the minus strand of NC_133365.1, from coordinate 2,164,026 downwards.
ATGTTAAATTGCGAAGATCTTGAGTTTTCGTCAAAGGGCGTGTCCGTGGTGGCCTGAAAAAATTTGACGTTTCGCCATGGACATAGAAGTTGTTATAACTCAGCCATAAAATATCCGATCTGCCTCAAACTTCACAGGTTTGGTAAGAGTCCTGGCCTGAAGACATCTAAAGGCCAATATTCAAATATTATCATAGCGCCACCTGTTGGCAGCAGGATATATCATATCTTTCACTAACTCAAACATACCAAGGTCGATCTGCACCAAACGTCATATGTTTGATGAAAGTGCTGGCCTGAACACATCTACATGCCAATAATCAGTTATAGGCATAGCGCCACCAGCTGGCAGCAGGAAGTTTGGCACATTTAAGTGACTTTGATCTATTTTTCCTACATTTACTGTATTAAAAGCATACTGCCCACCGTTTGATGTTTTCCTAAAGCCACCGGTCGGCGGTGAGCCCGGGTGCGAGGGCCCGTTCATCGCTGCTTGCAGCTTTAATTATTATTATTATTATTCTTATCCGGAATGAATCGCATTTTTGAGGGCCTAAACATACCCGAAAACTAACGAAACTTTGCACACACATCAGACCTGGCGAATATGGACGTCTGATATGGGTTGCAGAAGTGGGTGTGGCAAAATGGCTCAATAGCGCCACCTTTACACGTTCCGCGGTGTGCGCATTCAGCTGTGATTATCGTACATGCACAAAAATCGGTACACACATGTAACACACCAATACCTACAAAAAAGCCTCTTGAGATAAAATCCGAAACCCAACAGGAAGTCGTTATTATTAATTTTCTCAGCAAAATTTGTGTCATTTTTGCCATTTTCAGGTGTCATACTTGAACGAACTCCTCCTAGAGATTTATTCCGATCAACACCAAATTCGGTGAGTCTAATCTAAAGCCCTTTGTGACGTTAAATTGTGAAGATCTAGAGTTTTCATCGGAGGGCGTGTCCGTGGCGGCCTCGCAAATTTCGATGTTTCGCCATGAAAAAGGAAGTTGCTATAACTTAGGCATAAAGTGTCCGATCTGTCCCAAACTTCACATGTGTGATAACACTCCTGACCTGAAGACATCTACATGCCCATATTCAGTTATAGTCATAGCGCCACCTGCAGGCAACAGGAAGTGTCATGCTGTACTCTTCAACCAACTCCTCCTAGAGATTTATTCAGATCAACACTAAAATCGGTCAGTCTAATATAAAGGCCATAGCGATGTTAAATTGTGAAGATCTTGAGTTTTCGATAAAGGGCGTGTCTGTGGCGGCCTGACAAATTTCGAGGTCTTGCCATGGATATAAAACTTGTTATAACTCAGCCATAAAATGTCCGATTTGCCTCAAACTTCACATATTCGATAAGAGTCCTGGCCTGAACACATCTGAAGGCAAATATTCTATTATAATCATATCGCCACCTGTTGGCAACAGGAAATAACTTGTATCAAACTCCTCCTAGAGATTTAATGATATCAACATTATATTTGGTCATTCTGATCTAGAGGCATTAGAGATGTTAAATTGCGAAGATCTTGAGTTTTCGTTAAAGGGCGTGTCTGTGGCGGAGTGACAAAGTTTGATGTTTCGCCATAGACGTAGAAGTTGTTATAACTCAGCCATAAAATGTCCGATCTGCCTCAAACTTCACAGGTTTGGTGAGAGTCCTGGCCTGAAGACACCTAAAATCCAATATTCAGAAATTATCATAGCGCCACCTGTTGGCAGCAGGATATATCATATCTTTCACTAACTTAAACATACCAAGGTCAATCTGCACCAAACTTCATATGTTTGATGAAAGTGGTGGCCTGAACACATATACATGCCAATAATCAGTTATATGCATAGCGCCACCAGCTGGCAGCAGGAAATTTGACACATTTAAGTGACTGACTTATTTCTACTATTTTTACTATATTAAAAGCATACTACTCACCATTTACTGTATTCCTAAAGCCACCGGTCGGCGGTGAGCCCGTGTGCGAGGGCCCGTTCATCGCTGCTTGCAGCTTTAATTATTATTATTTTTTTTTTATTTTTTTTTTTCAACCGTTGGGGCACTTTTGGGGGCCTTAACATACTCAAAAACTCTTGAAAATTTGCACACACGTTGGAATCTGCCCTCGTCCGGACGCCACAGAGGCTGGGACCCGGGCGTGGTTCAGGGCCTCTACAGTGCCCCCTGGAACACAGTTTGAAAACTTGATGTACTGCGCACACATACTTGCACGTATTGATATGAAACTCGCTACACATATTGAACTCATCGAGCTGAACAACTTTTGTACTCTATGTCATAGGGTCCACGCAACAGGAAGTGAGATATTTAGGGCTGTTTAAAAAGTGCATGCTCTGGAATTTAACGTACTCCTCCCAGGATTTCCATAGGATTGTCACCAAACTCGGTCAGCATGATCTCAAGACATTGGGGACGCTAAATTGCGAGGGGATTTTTGATATCTCGAACGGTTTGGCCGTGGCAAGGCGACAAAGTTATGGCGAGAAATGAGAAACAGGAAGTGTCTAATAACTGTTGCACACATTGCCTGATTCTGATTAAACTTCACCAGATTATTCGTTGTATGATGCCGATTCCATAAATGTGACTATTATGAGTCAAAGTTATAGCGCCACCAACTGGCAGCAGGAAGCGTGTCATTTTCAAAATGCTTTGAAATCAGCCTCTTAATTTTACTTGATTTTCTTTAAACTTCGTCAAAATCATGTCAAAACACGGTCGATAAGAATATGTAAAGGGGTCGATGATAAATCAAATGCTGTTGCCATGGCAACGTCTCAAACTTTAAAATTAGATTCCTGTCTTTTCGAGGCAGATAACATGCTAAGAATTTCATGAAACTCAACACACACATCAATATTAATGATAGTTAGACACTGGCAAAAGGTCATAAATGGGCGTGGAGCAGGCACTCTATAGCGCCATCTTTTGACAAAAGTTGGGGGGTTAGTTTTTCCTACAGTCACCAAACTCTGTACATATATTGTTCTCATCAATCTGGACAACTTTCTAAATAAAACTCATTAGCTAAGACCAACAGGAAGCCGGCTATTTTGATTTGAATGTGGATTTTTGGAAAAATCAGGCTGTAAACAAATTCACACTTCTTCTAAGAACAACAAGGTATTCACACCAAACTTTTTTAACATGAAGAGAAGATTCTGAAGATGTTAAATTGCGAGCGGATTTGGGATATCTTGAACGGTGTTGACGTGGTGATTTTTTAAAGATATAGTAAAAAAGATGTGCATAGTTTTCTATATCTTTAAAGTGCAGCATCCAAACTCTTTAAAACTTTTTTCACACAGAGATCTTATCATTCTGAGCAAGTGCTGTTAATATAAATTTTATACAAGCTTCTATGAATTAAAGACAATTAAAAAAAGAAATCAGAAACCTGCTTTCACTCTGCCTGAGTGTCTGTCTTAAGTGTGTGTGTGTTCAGTCACCACAGAATGACAGTCAGAGTGAGAGAGTGCAGGGGGGAGGGGTGAAAGGGAGAGAGGGAGAGAGAGTAAAACTGTTTTGCAATAGACCATCTTTGAGGAGGAAATACACATATGTAGTTTAATCGACATAAATATGTCTGATCTTTGAGAGTCGGATGTTTTGAGAAAATATAAAGGGTCACTAAGTCTTTCATTGTTTGTATTTTGCAGTTGTTGCAGTTTTTTTTACTGAACTGTACCATGAACTTGTCCTATTCAGTCACTTAGCAAAAGATTAAGAAAAATACCACTTTTTAGCATGAGCAATTTATCTTTATTGATAGACATTTATTTTCATAGTTTTATTTATTGAATATAAAATTTAAATGAACAATTTCAAGACAAACTTTGACAACAAAACAAACTTTGCTGTTATCTGTTCAAAACATCTGAAAATTGTACCATTTTAAGATGAGTTATATATATATATACAAATTGATTTTTAAAGATATTTTGAAAGAATGAAGCGTTTATAGAGCACTTTATTGTGTATTGCTGTACACCCACATGAACTGTGTTCATGTTCATGTTAATTCACAGTACATAAACTACTGTTGAAAGATACTAATTTACCTTTAAACAATATATGAATACTTGTTTTAGGTTAATATTAATTAACATTAATAAATGCTATTTAATTATTGTTCATGCCAATATAGTTAATATTAACAAATTAAACTGGATGGCAAAATTGTATATATTGTGTGTATGTGTCTGTGTGTTGATTTTAAAGTTTAACCCTTTCAATTCTGTAAAGTTTAAATCCAAACTGGCAGAGGGTTACTGTGAATGCATGTGCCAACTGGGCACCGTTTTCCTAATTGATTCTTAGTTATGTAGCGCTTAAGAGTGATGTCTTATAACAGGAGTCACCAGCAAAGCAATAACCCCACACAAATTGTACAGATAGGTACCGATGACATTTAAGCAGAAGTGGTGGACGTAATGCAAGCAATAATAACATTTTGTTATCATCATGAATTACATGTTCTTATCATCATCATCAGAATATAGGGAAAATGTCGCATATTGGTTCACAGTTGGCATTTATCTGAAGTCTTTGCAGGGGGTTAGGTTTATAGCAAACTTCTCCTAGAGATTTAATGATATCAACATTATATTTGGTCAGTCGAATCTACAGTCTAATGTTAAATTGTGAAGATCTTGAGTTTTCATTAAAGGGCGTGTCCGTGGCGGCCTGACAAAGTTTGTTGTTTCGCCATGGACATAGGTGTTGTAACTCAGCCATAAAATGTCTGATCTGCCTCAAAATTCACAGATTTGGTAAGAGCCCTGGCCTGAAGACACGTAAAGGCCAATATTTAGGGCCCGAGCACCGATGGTGTGAGGACCCTATTGAATCTGCTCCGTTTATTATTATTAGGGCCCGAGCACCGATGGTGTGAGGACCCTATTGGATCTGCTCCGTTTATTATTATTATTAGGGCCCGAGCACCGATGGTGTGAGGACCCTATTGAATCTGCTCCGTTTATTATTATTATTAGGGCCCGAGCCCAAAGGGGCGAAGGCCCTATTGTTCTTCTAAGGATTCTTCTTTCCTTTTTTTTTTTTTTTTTTTTTTTGTTAACCTTCCGGGCACTTAAGGGGGTCTTAACATGCTCAAAAACTCTTGAAAATTTGCACACACGTCGGAATCTGCGGCCATCAGGACGCCACAGAGGCTGGTACCGGGGCGTGGCAAGGGGACTCTACGGCGCCCCCTGGAATTTTGAGGGCCATATAGCACACATACTTGAACATACACATATGAAACTCGGTACACATATAGAACTCATCGAGGTGAACAACTTTTGTATTCTATGTCATGGGCTGAACGCAACAGGAAGTGAGATATTTAGGGCTGTGTAAAAAGCGCATGCTCTGGAATTTAACGTACTCCTCCCAGGGTTTCCATAGGATTGTCACCAAACTCGGTCAGCATGATCTCAAGACATTGGGGACGCTAAATTGCGAGGGGATTTTTGATATCTCGAACGGTTTGGCCGTGGCAAGGCGACAAAGTTATGGCGAGAAATGAGAAACAGGAAGTGTCTAATAACTGTTGCACACATTGTCTGATTCTGATGAAACTTCACCAGATTGTTCGTTGTATGATGCCGATTCCATAAATGTGACTATTATGAGTCAAAGTTATAGCGCCACCAACTGGCAGCAGGAAGCGTGTCATTTTCAAAATGCTTTGAAATCAGCCTCTTAATTTTACTTGATTTTCTTTAAACTTCATCAAAATCATGTCAAAACACGGCCGATAAGAATATGTAAAGGGGTCGATGATAAATCAAATCCTGTTGCCATGGCAACGTCTCAAACTTTAAAATTAGATTCCTGTCTTTTCGAGGCAGATAACATGCTAAGAATTTCATGAAACTCAACACACACATCAATATTAATGATAGTTAGACACTGGCAAAAGGTCATAAATGGGCGTGGAGCAGGCACTCTATAGCGCCATCTTTTGACAAAAGTTGGGGGGTTAGTTTTTCCTACAGTCACCAAACTCTGTACATATATTGTTCTCATCAATCTGGACAACTTTCTAAATAAAACTCATTAGCTAAGACCAACAGGAAGCCGGCTATTTTGATTTGAATGTGGATTTTTGGAAAAATCAGGCTGTAAACAAATTCACACTCCTTCTAAGAACAACAAGGTATTCACACCAAACTTTTTTAACATGAAGAGAAGATTCTGAATATGTTAAATTGCGAGCGGATTTGGGATATCTTGAACGGTGTTGACGTGGTGATTTTTTAAAGATATAGTAAAGAAGATGAGCGTAGTTTTTTATATCTTTAAAGTGCAGCATCCAAACTCTTTAAAACTTTTTTCACACAGAGATCTTATCATTCTGAGCAAGTGCTGTTAATATAAATTTTATACAAGCTTCTATGAATTAAAGACAATTAAAAAAAGAAATCAGAAACCTGCTTTCACTCTGCCTGAGTGTCTGTCTTAAGTGTGTGTGTGTTCAGTCACCACAGAATGACAGTCAGAGTGAGAGAGTGCAGGGGGGAGGGGTGAAAGGGAGAGAGAGTGAAACTGTTTTGCAATAGACCATCTTTGAGGAGGAAATACACATATGTAGTTTAATCGACATAAATATGTCTGATCTTTGAGAGTCGGATATTTTGAGAAAATATAAAGGGTCACTAAGTCTTTCATTGTTTGTATTTTGCAGTTGTTGCAGTTTTTTTACTGAACTGTACCATGAACTTGTCCTATTCAGTCACTTAGCAAAAGATTAAGAAAAATACCACTTTTTAGCATGAGCAATTTATCTTTATTGATAGACATTTATTTTCATAGTTTTATTTATTGAATATAAAATTTAAATTAACAATTTCAAGACAAACTTTGACAACAAAACAAACTTTGCTGTTATCTGTTCAAAACATCTGAAAATTGTACCATTTTAAGATGATATATATATATATATATATATTGTGACGGGGGAAGAACCACTCGACAAGGCAGGCTTAGTGAAAACAAGGCCCCGGAGGGTGGATTTATTTACAATAAAATGAAAGGTGAATGAACGAAGGTGAGCCGGTGAGAAGTGCTGGCGTGGTCGGTGCTTTCAGTGCTCCAAGTGTTCAATCCGTGAGAAGAGGGTGTCCAAAGTGCTCCAAAACGTGTGGGCTGATCGGTCACTCGCTGCTTTCTGTCGGAGAACAAGAGAGAAAGGTTAGACCAACGTTGCATTCGGCTCGAGACCAGAGTCTGTCTGTTTGCTTCAGCATGTGCTGCTTAAGTAGGTCATGGCTGATGAGTTTCAGCTGTGACCGATCAGCCGGTGGTGAGTGCGTGCAGGTGCACGTGGTTGGTTGCCAGGGCGACGCTGATCCCTCCATGGACGCTCGTCACACTCCCCCCCCCTAAGCGTCGTCCTGGTCCTGTGGACAAACGGAGATAGTAGGGGTGAAACGAGGGGTGGGTGGGGAATGACCCCTGACAGACCTGCATAAGCTGTCCAGATCCGTGAGAGGCCATCGGCGTTCGCGTTGGCGGCCCCGGCTCGATGGCGCACCTCAAAGTGGAAGTCCTGGAGCGCTAGGAACCAGCGAGTCACCCTGGTGTTGGTATCCTTGGCGCGGGCCATCCACTGGAGGGGTGCGTGGTCCGTGACCAGGGTGAACTTGCGACCTAGAAGATAGTACCTGAGCTCCAGGACTGCCCACTTGATGGCCAGGGCCTCCTTCTCCACGGCGGCGTACTTCCTCTCGGCCGGGGACAGCTTCCTGCTGATGTAGATGATCGGATGCTCCTCACCTTCCTGAATTTGGGACAGGACGGCTCCCAGTCCTGTGTCGGAGGCATCCGTCTGCAGCAGGAAGGGGCAGCTGAAGTCGGGGGCGCGGAGTACCGGGGAGGACGTGAGGGCCGTCTTGATCCGGGCGAAGGCCTCCTCCGCGGATGGAGTCCAACAGATCCTTTCTGGCTGCCCCTTCCTGGTCAGGTCTGTCAGGGGGGCGGCTAAAGAGGAGAAGTTGGGGATAAAACATCGGTAATACCCCGCCAACCCCAAAAAGGCCCGTACCTGGGTCTTGGTTTCCGGCCTTGGGGCGGAGTGGACCGCCTCCACCTTCTTCTCCTGAGGCCGGATGAGTCCGCGGCCGACTTGAAAACCCAGGTACTTGGCTTCTGAGAGGGCAAGGTGGCATTTGCGGGGGTTGGCGGTAAGTCCAGCCCGCCGGAACTCCGAAAGCACCCTCCACAGACGCTCCAGATGTTCCTCCCATGCCTCGGAGTGGACCACCACGTCGTCCAGGTAGGCGGCCGCATACGCCTGGTGGGGCCGCAGAAGGATGTCCATCATACGCTGGAACGTCGCGGGGGCCCCGTGTAAGCCGAAGGGAAGGGTCCGGTACTGCCAGTGGCCACTGGGGGTAGAAAAAGCAGTTTTAGCTTTGGCTGTGTCAGTGAGTGGTACCTGCCAGTAGCCCTTGGTGAGGTCGAGGGTGCTGATGTACCGGGCCCTTCCCAGGCGGTCCAGCAGTTCGTCAACCCGAGGCATGGGGTACCCGTCGAATTCGGAGACTTCGTTCAGGCGGCGGAAGTCATTACAAAAGCGGAGGGTGCCATCCGGCTTAGGAACCATGACGATGGGGCTGGACCATGGGCTCCGGGATGGTTCGATTACCCCCAACTTTATCATCTGTTGAATTTCCTCCTCAATAGCCTGCCGACGAGCTTCTGGAACTCGGTAAGGCCGTTGCCTGATGATCACTCCTGGGGGCGTCCTGATGTCATGGTGCACGATGTTGGTCTGCCCTGGCTGAGAGGAGAACACATCCTGGAACTGACTGACCAGGTGCTGCAGCTCCGCCTTCTGGGCAGCCGAGAGATGGGGGTTGACGTCCACAACCATGGGATCGACGAGACTGAGGGCAGCCACTTGTTCCCGGTCCCCTACCCACTTCTTCAGGAGGTTGACATGGTAAAGTTGCTCCGCCTGCCGTCGACCGGGTTGCCTCAACCGGTAGGTGACTGGGCCGATCTTCTCCAGGACTGTGTAGGGTCCCTGCCAGGAGGCCAGGAACTTACAGGCGGAGCTAGGGACCAGGACCATGACACGGTCTCCAGGCTGGAACTCCCGTGGTTGGGCTGCCCGGTTGTAGTGGCGTTGCTGCGCTTGTTGGGCCTTACTCAGATGTTCCCGGACTAACGGCATCACTCGGTCGATCCGTTCCCTCATCTGTCGGACGTGCTCGATGATGGTACGATGAGGGGCAGGCTGCTGCTCCCAAGCTTCCTTGGCGACGTCCAGGAGGCCGCGCGGTTGCCGGCCAAAGAGGAGCTCAAAGGGGGTGAAGCCAGTTGAGGCCTGGGGGACCTCGCGGATTCCAAACAGTACATACGGGAGCATGAGGTCCCAGTCCCGCTTATCCTCCGCAGCGACACGTCGAAGCATTTGCTTGAGGGTCTGGTTGAATCTCTCCACGAGGCCGTCCGTTTGTGGGTGGTAGACTGTGGTCCTCAACTGCTTCACCCGCAGCAGCCTGCAGAGATCCGCCATTAGCCGGGACATGAACGGAGTACCCTGGTCAGTCAGTATCTCCGCAGGGAGGCCGACTCGGCTGGCCAGCAGAAACAGCTCCTGGGCGATGGACTTGGCGGTAGCCTTCCTCAGGGGGACTGCCTCTGGGTACCGGGTGGCATAGTCGACGATAACCAGGATGTGTTCATGGCCACGGGGCAGACTTTGGCAACGGCCCCACGAGATCCATTCCAATCCTCTCGAAGGGCACCTCGATGATGGGCAGCGGTATGAGCGGGCTGGGGGGAGGGGTCCTGGGCGACGTGGCTTGGCAGGTCGGGCAGGCTTGGCAAAACCGCTTCACCTCGGCCTCCAGACCCGGCCAGTGAAAGCGGTCGCGGATGCGCTGGGTGGTGTTGGCTGCCCCGAGGTGACCTGCCATAGGATGGGAATGTGCCAGCTCCAGGATGGTTTCGGTCTTCCCTCTCGGTACAACCAGCAGTTTCTTCTCCTCCCCCCTCCGCTGAGCGACACAGTACAGCAGGCCATTCTCAACGACAAAGTGCGGGAGAGGATGGGGCCGTGGGAGGACGTCCTTTCCGTCGATGACCCGCACTTGGGACCAACAGTGCTTGAGACGGTCGTCCTCCCGCTGTTCCTTGGCGAAGGAGCCCCCTCCAGCAGCCTGTTGGTAAACATCAAAAAAGAGGTTAGTATTTTGGGAGGGGGACTCACCATCTCTCCCGCTGTCGGAGGCAAGCAGAGCTGGGCGGCGACGGGGTCCACGTGGCCGCCGCCGTCTTCGACGGTTCCCCTTTTGGCTGGCCGGCTGAGTGGCGGCGGTGAGCAGTCGATCAAAGCCAGGCCAGTCTCTCCCAAGCAGTACGGCCACCGGCAGGTCTTCCACGAGGCCAGCTTCCACCGTCCAGGTGCCTTGAGGTGCTGAGATGGTTACCGGTTGGGCCGGCACTTGGCGGGTGTCCCCGTGCACACAGGTAATGGGAAGGTACGTCTTCTGGTTGTCGCGGCGTCCACACAGCCGGGTCTGGACGAGGGTGACCGCACTGCCTGAGTCCAAGAGGGCCCGGAACCGTTTCCCGTTCATCGTCACGTCGGCTTCGGGGGCTCCCGATGGTAGGCGCTGATGTACGATGCAGCCGGCCAGCCACGCACGTGGGGGCGAAGGCGGTTCAGCGCTGGGCATCGGCTCATCACGCGGTGGGGGAACCGTCGGCCTGCTAACTGGCCGCTGGGTGCCTTCGAGCGGGCGCCGCTCCTGGACCACCCTCCGGGGAAACGGCGTCACTCGATCCCCTGCCTCGCGGTGGTGGACAGCATCCGCCAGCTCGATCGCCTCCACAAGCTCCAAGGTGGTGGTGGGGTTCCTCATTCCAACGGCTTGCCGGTGAGCGCGGGGAAGTACGCGGAGGAGGCGATCGACCACCACTCGTTCCGCTACCTGAGCTGCCGTGGGGTTCCCTTCCAGCAGCCAATGTTGAGCGATGCGGCTGAGCTCAGCGGCTTGGGCACGGGCTGGCACACGGGGCTTGAATTCCCATTCATGGAATTGTTGCACCGCACAGATGGGTGAGAGGCCGAGCCTCGCTAGAATTTCACGCTTGACTTCGCCGTAATCGTCCGCTGTAGCCAAGGGAAGTGCAAAATAGGCCCGTTGGGCTTCCCCTGTGAGGAGGGGTGCCAGCGCGCGTGCCCACTCATCCTCCGGCCAGGCTTCGCGCCGGGCCGTGTTTTCAAATACTTGAAGGAAAGCTTCTACATCATCGTCGGCTGTCATCTTTGGCAGTAGACGGGTGGCCTGGGCGCGGGCGTCAGGTAGCGGAACACGCTGGGCGGCGGAGAGCCGGATGGCGGTGACTTCTTCCTCCGTCCGGCCCATGCGAGTGGCGAGGTGTTCCACGATCTGCTGCTGGCGGATGCTGACTTCAGCGAGGCACTGCAGCACTTTCTCCATGGCGGGGACGAGCGCGCCGCTTTCCAGATCCTGGGGGTGCACAGACAAACAAAAAAATTAGGGGCTGGGCGGTGAACTTGCCGGTGGTTCTTCACGAATCTGCCCGCATTCTCCACCACTGTGACGGGGGAAGAACCACTCGACAAGGCAGGCTTAGTGAAAACAAGGCCCCGGAGGGTGGATTTATTTACAATAAAATGAAAGGTGAATGAACGAAGGTGAGCCGGTGAGAAGTGCTGGCGTGGTCGGTGCTTTCAGTGCTCCAAGTGTTCAATCCGTGAGAAGAGGGTGTCCAAAGTGCTCCAAAACGTGTGGGCTGATCGGTCACTCGCTGCTTTCTGTCGGAGAACAAGAGAGAAAGGTTAGACCAACATTGCATTCGGCTCGAGACCAGAGTCTGTCTGTTTACTTCAGCATGTGCTGCTTAAGTAGGTCATGGCTGATGAGTTTCAGCTGTGACCGATCAGCCGGTGGTGAGTGCGTGCAGGTGCACGTGGTTGGTTGCCAGGGCGACGCTGATCCCTCCATGGACGCTCGTCACAATATATATATATACACAAATTGATTTTTAAAGATATTTTGAAAGAATGAAGCGTTTATAGAGCACTTTATTGTGTATTGCTGTACACCCACATGAACTGTGTTCATGTTCATGTTAATTCACAGTACAAAAAAATTTATGTTGAAAGATACTAATTTACCTTTAAACAATATATGAATACTTGTTTTAGGTTAATATTAATTAACATTAATAAATGCTATTTAATTATTGTTCATGCCAATATAGTTAATATTAACAAATTAAACTGGATGGCAAAATTGTATATATTGTGTGTATGTGTCTGTGTGTTGATTTTAAAGTTTAACCCTTTCAATTCTGTAAAGTTTAAATCCAAACTGGCAGAGGGTTACTGTGAATGCATGTGCCAACTGGGCACCGTTTTCCTAATTGATTCTTAGTTATGTAGCGCTTAAGAGTGATGTCTTATAACAGGAGTCACCAGCAAAGCAATATCCCCACACAAATTGTACAAATAGGTACCGATGGCATTTAAGCAGAAGTGGTGGACGTAATGCAAGCAATAATAACATTTTGTTATCATCATGAATTACATGTTCTTATCATCATCATCAGAATATAGGGAAAATGTCGCATATTGGTTCACAGTTTGCATTTATCTGAAGTCTTTGCAGGGGATTAGGTTTATAGCAAACTCCTCCTAGAGATTTAATGATATCAACATTATATTTGGTCAGTCTAATCTACAGTCTAATGTTAAATTGTGAAGATCTTGAGTTTTCATTAAAGGGCGTGTCCGTGCCGGCCTGACAAAGTTTGTTGTTTCGCCATGGACATAGGTGTTGTAACTCAGCCATAAAATGTCTGATCTGCCTCAAAATTCACAGATTTGGTAAGAGCCCTGGCCTGAAGACACGTAAAGGCCAATATTCAGATATTATCATAGCGCCACCTGTTAGCAGCAGGATATATCATATCTTTCACTAACTCAAATATACCAAGGTCAATCTGCACCAAACTTCATATGTTTGATAAAAGTGCCGGCCTGAACACATCTACATGCCAATAATCAGTTATAGGCATAGCGCCACCAGCTGGCAGCGGCAAGTTTGGCACATTTAAATGACTTATGACATATTTCTCCTACATTTACTGTACTTAAAGCATACTGCCCACCGTTTGCTGTTTCGTAAAGCCACCGGTCGGCGGTGAGCCCGGGTGCGCGGGCCCGATCATCGCTGCTCGCAGCTTTAATTAGGGCCCGAGCCCAAAAGGGCGAAGGCCCTATTGTTCTTCTAAGGGTTATTATTAGGGCCCGAGCCCAAAAGGGCGAAGGCCCTATTGTTCTTCTAAGGGTTATTATTTATTTATTTTTTTTTTTTTTTTTTTTTTTTCAACCTTCCGGGCACTTTTGGGGGCCTTAACATACTCAAAAACTCTTGAAAATTTGCACACACGTCGGAATCTGCGGCCATCAGGACGCCACAGAGGCTGGGACCCGGGCGTGGTTCAGGGCCTCTACAGCGCCCCCTGGAACACAGTTTGAAAACTTGATGTACTGCGCACACATACTTGCATGTATTGATATGAAACTCGGTACACATATAGATCTCACTGAGCCAAACAACTTTTGTACTCTATTTCATAGGCTCCACCTGACAGGAAGTGAGATATTTAGGGCTGTTTAAAAAGCGCATGCTCTGGAATTTAACGTACTCCTCCCAGGAATTCCATGGGATTGTCACCAAACTCGGTCAGCATGATCTCAAGACATTGGGGACGCTAAATTGCGAGGAGATTTTTGATATCTCGAACGGTTTGGCCGTGGCAAGGCGACAAAGTTATGGCGAGAAATGAGAAACAGGAAGTGTCTAATAACTGTTGACCACATTGCCTGATTCTGATGAAACTTCACCAGTTTGTTCGTTGTATGATGCCGATTCCATAAATGTGACTATTATGAGTCAAAGTTATAGCGCCACCAACTGGCAGCAGGAAGTGTGTCATTTTCAAAATGCTTTGATATCAGCCTCTTAATTTTACTCGATTTTCTTTAAACTTCATCAAAATCATGTCAAAACACGGCCGATAAGAATATGTAAAGGGGTCGATGATAAATCGAATGCTGTTGCCATGGCAACATGTCAAACTTTAAAATTAGATTCCTGTCTTTTCGAGGCAGATAACATGCTTAGAATTTCATGAAACTCAACACACACATCAATATTTATGATAGTTAGACACTGGCAAAAGGTCATAAATGGGCGTGGAGCAGGCACTCTATAGCGCCATCTTTTGACAAAAGTTGGGGGGTTAGTTTTTCCTACAGTCACTAAACTCTGTACATATATTAATCTCATCAATTTGGACAACTTTCTAAATCAAACTCATTAGCTGAGACCAACAGGAAGCCGGCTATTTTGATTTGAATGTGGATTTTTGGAAAAATCAGGCTGTAAACAAATGCACACTACTTCTAAGAACAACCAGCTGTTCACACCAAACTTTTTTAACATGAAGAGAATATTCTGAAGATGTTAAATTGCGACCGGATTTTGGATATCTTGAACGGTGTGGACGTGGTGATTTTTTAAAGATATAGTAAAAAATATTTTTATATCTTTAAAGTGCAGCATCCAAACTCTTTAAAACTTTTTTCACACAGAGATCTAATCATTCTGAGCAAGTGCTGGAAATAAAAAATGTATACAAGCTTCTATGAATTAAAGAAAATTTAAAAAAGAACTCAGAAACCTGCTGTCACTCTGGTGAATGTCTCTACAGTATGTGTGTGCGTTCAGTCAGGCACAGAGAAGCTCATTATTGCAGGGGGGAGGGGTGAGAGGCAGAGAGGGTGACAGAGTAGAGAGCCATCCTACAGACCATCTTTGAACAAAATGCACATACTGTATGTAGTGTAATTACATAAATATGTCTGATCTTTGAGAGTCTGATATTTTGAGAAAATATAAAGGGTCACTAAGTCTTTCATTGTTCATTTTTTGCAGTTGTTGTTTTTTATTTATTTTTTACTTAACTGTACCATGAACTTGTCCTATTCAGTCACATAGCAAAAGATTTTAAAAAATACAACTTTTTAGCATGATCAATTTATCTTCATTGATAGACAATATTTACATAGTGTTATTTATTGAATATAAAATCATAATAATAAAAAATTAAGACAAACTTTGACAACAAAACAAACTTTACTGTTATCTCTTCAAAACATCTGAAAACCATAATTTTAAGATCAGTTATAAATATATATATCACCCCGTTAAAATACTCAACTTGATTTTTAAAGATATTTTGAAAGAATGAAGAGTTTATAGAGCACTTTATTGTGTATTGCTGTACACCCACATGAACTGTGTTCATGTTCATGCTAATTCACAGTACATAAACTATATATGAATACTTTTTTTTAGCTTAATATTAATTAACATTAATAAATGCTATTTATTTATTGGTCATGTTAACTAATATAGTTAATGCTAACAAATAAAACTGAATGGCAACATTTTATATTTTGTGTGTATGTGTCTGTGTGTTGATTTTAAAGTCTAACCCTTTCAATTCTGTAAACTTTAAATCCAAACTAGCAGAGGGTTACTTTGAATGCATGTGCCAAGTGGGCACCGTCTTCATTATTGATTCTTAGTAATGTAGCGCTTAAGAGTGATGTCTTATAACAGGAGTCACCAGCAAAGCAATATCCACACAAAAATTGTACAGATAGGTAACGATGACATTTCAGCAGAAGTGGTGGACGTAAAGCAAGCAATAATAACATTTTGTTATCATGAATCTTGTTCTTACTTGTTAGCAGCAGGATATATCATATCTTTCACTAACTCAAACATACCAAGGTCAATCTGCACCAAACTTCATATGTTTGATAATAGTGCTGGCCTGAACACATCTACATGCCAATAATTAGTTACAAGCATAGCGCCACCATCTGGCAGCGGCAAGTTTGGCACATTTAAATGACTAATGACTTTTTTCTATATTTACTGTATTAAAAGCATACTGCCCACCGTTTGCTGATTTCCTGAAGCCACCGGTCGGCGGTGAGCCCAGGTGCGAGGGCCCGTTCATCGCTGCTCGCAGCTTTAATTATTATTATTATTATTTTTTTTTTTTTTCAACCTTCCGGGCACTTTAGGGGGCCTTAACATACTCAAAAACTCTTGAAAATTTGCACACATGTCGGACTCTGCGGCCATCAGGACGCCAAAGAGGCTGGGACCCGGGCGTGGTTCAGGGCCTCTACTGCGCCCCCTGGAACACAGTTTGAAAACTTGATGTACTGCGCACACATACTTGCATGTATTGATATGAAACTTGGTACACATATAGAACTCACTGAGCCAAACAACTTTTGTACTCTATGTCATAGGCTCCACGCAACAGGAAGTGAGATATTTAGGGCTGTTTAAAAAGCGCATGCTCTGGAATTTAACGTACTCCTCCCAGGAATTCCATGGGATTGTCACCAAACTCGGTCAGCATGATCTCAAGACATTGGGGATGCTAAATTGCGAGGAGATTTTTGATATCTCGAATGGTTTGGCCGTGGCAAGGCGACAAAGTTATGGCGAGAAATGAGAAACAGGAAGTGTCTAATAACTGTTGACCACATTGCCTGATTCTGATGAAACTTCACCAGTTTGTTCGTTGTATGATGCCGATTCCATAAATGTGACTATTATGAGTCAAAGTTATAGCGCCACCAACTGGCAGCAGGAAGTGTGTCATTTTCAAAATGCTTTGAAATCAGCCTCTTAATTTTACTCGATTTTCTTTAAACTTCATCAAAATCATGTCAAAACACGGCCGATGAGAATATGTAAAGGGGTCGATGATAAATCGAATGCTGTTGCCATGGCAACATGTCAAACTTTAAAATTAGATTCCTGTCTTTTCGAGGCAGTTAACATGCTTAGAATTTCATGAAACTCAACACACACATCAATATTAATGATAGTTAGACACTGGCAAAAGGTCATAAATGGGTGTGGAGCAGGCACTCTATAGCGCCATCTTTTGACAAAAGTTGGGGGGTTAGTTTTTCCTACAGTCACCAAACTCTGTACATATATTAATCTCATCAATTTGGACAACTTTCTAAATCAAACTCATTAGCTGAGACCAACAGGAAGCCGGCTATTTTGATTTGAATGTGGATTTTTGGAAAAATCAGGCTGTAAACAAATGCACACTACTTCTAAGAACAACCAGCTGTTCACACCAAACTTTTTTAACATGAAGAGAAGATTCTGAAGATGTTAAATTGCGACCGGATTTTGGATATCTTGAACGGTGTGGACGTGGTGATTTTTTAAAGATATAGTAAAAAATATTTTTATATCTTTAAAGTGCAGCATCCAAACTCTTTAAAACTTTTTTCACACAGAGATCTAATCATTCTGAGCAAGTGCTGGAAATAAAAAATGTATACAAGCTTCTATGAATTAAAGAAAATTTAAAAAAGAACTCAGAAACCTGCTGTCACTCTGGTGAATGTCTCTACAGTATGTGTGTGCGTTGAGTCAGGCACAGAGAAGCTCATTATTGCAGGGGGGAGGGGTGAGAGGCAGAAAGGGAGAGAGGGGTAGAAAGTGAAACATGCTATCTTGCTTATAGACCATCTTTGAGAAATGCACATATATATATATATATATATATATAGTGTAATCGAAATAAATACGTCTGATCTTTGAGAGTCTGATATTTTGAGAAAATATAAAGGGTCCCTAAGTCTTTCATTGTTTGTATTTTGCAGTTGTTGTTTTTTTATTTTTTTATTTTTTTACTGAACTATACCATGAACTTGTCCTATTCAGTCACATAGCAAAAGATTAAGAAAAATTAAACTTTTAGCATTAGCGATTTATCTTCATTGATAGACATTTATTTTCATAGTGTTATTTATTGAATATAAAATTTAAATTAACAACTTCAAGACAAACTTGGACAACAAAACAAGCTTTGCTGTTATCTGTTCAAAACATCTGAAAATTATAAAATTATAAGATGAGATATATATATTGCCCCTTTCAATACTCAACTTGTTTTTAAAGATATTTTGAAAGAATGAAGCGTTTATAGAGCACTTTATTGTGTATTGCTGTACACCCACATGAACTGTGTGCATGTTCATGTTAATTCACAGTACATAAATTATATATGAATACTTTTTTCGCTTAATATTAATTAACATTAATAAATGCTATTTATTTATTGGTCATGTTAACTAATATAGTTAATGCTAACAAATAAAACTGAATGGCAACATTTTATATTTTGTGTGTATGTGTCTGTGTGTTGATTTTAAAGTCTAACCCTTTCAATTCTGTAAACTTTAAATCCAAACTAGCAGAGGGTTACTGTGAATGCATGTGCCAACTGGGCACCATCTTCCTTATTGATTCTTAGTTATGTAGCGCTTAAGAGTGATGTCTTATAACAGGAGGAGTCACCAGCAAAGCAATATCCACACAGAAATTGTACAGATAGGTAACGATGACATTTAAGCAGAAGTGGTGGACGTAAAGCAAGCAATAATAACATTTTGTTATCGTCATGAATCATGTTCTTATCATCATCATCAGAGTATAGGGAAAATTTAGCATATTGGTTCACAGTTGGCATTATCTGAAGTCCTTGCATTGATTGCATTTAATTAAATCAACATTATATTTGGTCAGTCTGATCTTGAGGCCTTAGAGATGTTAAATTGTGAAGATCTTGAGTTTTCATTGAGTTGTTATAACTTAGCCATAAAATGTCTGATCTGCCACAAAATTCACAGGTTTGGTAAGAGTCCTGGCCTGAAGACACCTAAAGACCAATATTCAGATATTATCATAGCGCCACTTGTTGGCAGCAGGATATATCATATCTTTCACTAACTCAAACATACCAAGGTCAATCTGCACCAAACTTCATATGTTTGATAATAGTGCTGGCCTGAACACATCTACATGCCAATAATTAGTTACAGGCATAGCGCCACCATCTTTCAGCAGCAAGTTTGGCACATTTAAATGACTTATGACAGATTTTTTCTATATTTACTGTATTAAAAGCATACTGCCCACCGTTTGCTGATTTCCTGAAGCCACAGGTCGGCGGTGAGCCCGGGTGCGAGGGCCCGTTCATCGCTGCTCGCAGCTTTAATTATTATTATTATTATTATTTCATCAATGTTTTGGGTCATTTCGGGGCCCTTAACATACACGAAAACTCTTGAAACTTTGCACACACATTGGAACCTGCGGCCATCAGGGCCGGACAAACTTTGACATGGGGGGGTCACCTGGGGGGGGGGCGTGGCACAGCGTTAAAAATTGTGACTTTTGAGGGACTCTGGAGCACACACCGGTTGACCTACAGTTATCAAAATTCATACACATATAGACCTCATCGGGCCGAACAACTTTCATGCTCAAAGTCAGTGCTTCGCCCAACAGGAAGTCGGCTATTCAGGGATGTCTCAAAAGCGCATGCAATGGAATTTGAAATACTCCTCCGAAGTTTTTCCACTGATGGCCACCAAACTTGGTCAGCATGACCTCAAGACATTGGGGACGCAAAATTGCCAGGGGATTTTTGATATCTCGAACGGTTTGGCCGTGGCGGGGCGACAAAGTTATGGCGAGAAATGAGAAACAGGAAGTGTCTAATAACTTTAACACACTTTGTCTGATTTTGACCAAACTTCAGCAGTTTGTTCATCGTATGAAGCCAATCACAGAGATGTGACTATTATGAGTCAAAGTTATAGCGCCACCAACTGGCAGCAGAAAGCGCAACGTTTTCTAAATGCTTTTAAATCAGCCTCTTAATTTTACTCAATTTGCTTCAAACTTCATCCCAATAATGTCGAAACACGGCCGATGAGAATCTGTGAAGGGCATTATTGATAACTTTTATCATGTTGCCATGGCAACGTGTCAAACTTTAACTTTAGTTTTTTGTGTTTTCGAGCCACTTAAAATACTTAGAATTTCATGAAACTCAACACACACATCTGTATTAATGATATTTAGACACTGATAAAAGCCCATAAATGGGCGTGGAGGAGGCACTCTATAGCGCCACCTTTTGACAAAAGTTGGGGGTTTAGTTTTGCCTACAGTCACCAAACTTGGTACATATATTGGTCTCATCAAGCCGGACAACTTTCTAATTAACACTTATTAGCTATAATAAACAGGAAGTTGGCTATTTTAATTTGAATGTAGATTTTTGGAAAAATCAGGCTGTAAATAAAATCATACTAAACAAAGCAGAAACAAGAAGTTCACACCAAACTGTGTCAACATGATAAGAATATACTCAAAATGCTAAATTGTGAGCAGATTTGGGATATCTTGAATGGTGTTGATGTGGTGATTTTTTAAAGTCACAGTAAAAAAAAGTAGCATTAATTTTCATATATCTTTAAAGTGCCTAATACCAACTCTTCAAAACTTTGTATATATGAAGTAAAAATCATTCCCAGAAAATACGCTTGGTATCAAAATTTTATCATGATCAAAGGCCCCCAAAACATTAAAAGTATCCAGAAGTGAAAGAGAGAGAAATGAAAACTGTAATACAAGGGACGAACACCAGAGGTCCTCGTATGATAAGGAATATTTTTACCTCTAAAGCTATTCTGGTCATTCTCATCAATGTACAACAAAGAAACGAATGCATAGATTAATTTGCAGTTGTTATGTACTGTACTTTCAGAATACTTTTACATAATTTTAAAATAAACACTAAAAAGCATAAAAAAATTAGTTATTTTTTTAATGAAAAATTATTAAATGTTTTGTTTGTCCCTCACTGATTTGGTAACACTTTCTATGAAGCCCCTATTATAAGGGTATTTCTAAGGCATTATAATGAACGCATAATGCATTATAAAAAAACGTATAATATATTATATCATCCAATGAATATTCATAACAACAATTATCATACATTATAATACTTAAATATTAGAGGTTATAACTTTTAAGATTATGATTATTTATAACACACAGTAGACACCATTTTAAACCTACTTCATTTGTAATGGACTATATCATATTAGATTTATTTTTTACATTATATTCTATTCTATTGACTATTAACAACTAACTCTCACCAACTAACACTCCTTACAGTGTAGACTTAGTTTAATGTTAGGCTAAGTAGAAGGTTCATGTTCTTGCAAAGTTACTTATATTCAGTTTGTCTTTTGGGGAACTGTCTAAATACAGTGTTAGCAAATATTTACCACAACAAATAATAATTACTGCTAGCTGACATGCAGTTGCAGAGTTACTTACAAAAAGCTGTCTAACGGGTACCATCAAAATAATTAAATTGATCATATTATACATTCATCTGATCTCATACCTGATCTTGTGGCTATTTGAGAGTTATTATTATTATTACTTATAAGTGATCTTTGTATGCTTTAAGTAAAGTGACATCAGTAAGATGGCAAAATATGAGACTTATACATTATAACTATGAGGAGGTAATCATACTCATAAAAGCTATAATAAAAAAAAGTAAAAATTCTAATACATTAAAACTGTTCTTATGAATGCTCATGAGATGATACAACATATAAGGTTTTTTATAATTTATTATGCATTCATTATAATGCCTTAAGAATACCCTTATAATGTATTATTAATACATGAACCCACAAATATTTTTAACAAATATAAATAAATGTACTAATGTACCTTTTAATAATATATGAATACTTTTTTTAGCTTAATATTAATTAACATTAATAAATGCTATTTAATTATTGTTCATGTTAACTAATATAGTTAATGTTAACAAATTAAACTGGATGGCAAAATTTTAAATATTGTGTGTATGTGTCTGTGTGTTGATTTTAATTAACCCTTTCAATTCTGTAAACTTTAAATCCAAACTGGCAGAGGGTTACTGTGAATGCATGTGCCAACTGGGCACCGTTTTCCTGATGCTATCGGGATGGTGACTGCGCATATGGCGAGGGCCCGGTCATCGCTGCTTGCAGCTTTAATTTTTTTTTTTTTTTTTTTTCAACCGTTGGGGCACTTTTGGGGGCCTTAACATACTCAAAAACTCTTGAAAATGTGCACACACATTGGAATCTGCGGTCGTCCGGACGCCACAGAGGCTGGGACCCGGGCGTGGTTCAGGGCCTCTACAGCGCCCCCTGGAACACAGTTTGAAACTTGATGTACTGCGCACACATACTTGCACGTATTGATATGAAACTCGGTACACATATAGAACTCATCGAGCTGAACAACTTTTGTCATAGGCTCCACGCAACAGGAAGTGAGATATTTAGGGCTGTTTAAAAAGCGCATGCTCTGGAATTTAACGTACTCCACCCAGGGTTTCCATAGGATTGTCACCAAACTCGGTCAGCATGATCTCAAGACATTGGGGACGCTAAATTGCGAGGGGATTTTTGATATCTCGAACGGTTTGGCCGTGGCAAGGCGACAAAGTTATGGCGAGAAATGAGAAACAGGAAGTGTCTAATAACTGTTGCACACATTGCCTGATTCTGATGAAACTTCACCAGTTTGTTCGTTGTATGATGCCGATTCCATAAATGTGACTATTATGAGTCAAAGTTATAGCGCCACCAACTGGGAGCAGGAAGTGTGTCATTTTCAAAATGCTTTGAAATCAGCCTCTTAATTTTACTCGATTTTCTTTAAACTTCATCAAAATCATGTCAAAACACGGCCGATAAGAATATGTAAAGGGGTCGAAGATAAATCGAATGCTGTTGCCATGGCAACATGTCAAACTTTAAAATTAGATTCCTGTCTTTTCGAGGCAGATAACATGCTTAGAATTTCATGA
>NC_133365.1:1998020-2140638 GCF_049309525.1 Garra rufa | reverse complement strand
CTCCTGTGTTTTTTTTTTAATCAAACAAAGCCGGTCACGGCGGCACCGAACCAGAGTATGTGAGCGGAGTGGAGCGGCAACAATTTCCCCTCCGCGCCCTGTGCATTTAATAATCGCTCCGCTCCGGGTTCACAACTTCCCGCTCCCGCTCCACTCCACTCCTCGCTCACTGATATCAGAAACACCGCTCCGCATCAAAAAAAAAATCAGAAAATATGTTTGAAATATAACGGTCCTGTTCATAACACATATTAAAATAAAAAAAATACTAAAATAAAATAACAGAAGAGTTTGGAACACTAGTGTGCAAACTTTGTTCCTACCACATACAAAGCTAATAACATTGTCAGCATTAAATGAGTATAATTGCTGCTTTATGCAGTGCAAAGTTTGTAATCAGTCAGTTATTTTACCTATGGATCGCTGCATTTCTTACAGATTTCTGCTCATTCGAAATCGGATTCCATTACATTTGTTTTAATGTATTATTGACAGAGTTAATAAGTGTTGTACGCTCCGACTTTTCAAAAATCCACTCCTCTCTCCATTCAAAATCACACCGCTCCACTCCGCGATCCGGTCCCATTCCGCTCCACTCACATACTCTGCACCGAGCTCGCCTTTCTATTCGCTTCACTTGAATGAGACGAGACAGGCACTGTGGTTACGTGTGGTGTTTGTCAACGCGCCTTTGGAGAGAAGTGAAATATCAATATTTTTGACAACACTAATGTGAACGGCCCCTAATGGAATAATCTCCCGATCAAACTCCGCTTCCCGAAAGTTATAAACTGCCTCTGGAACCCAGTTAAGGTACAAAAATCTATTCAACAAAAATAGTGATGCAGTGAAGTCTTTTTTTCGCTCAGCAGAGCCTTCTCTGTTGCTGTGTGGAGCAGCCTGTTTCAGTCACCTCTTTTACTCCCCACCCCCCCGACTCCTGAATGTCACTCACTCACTCATGTGGGCATGCACTGCGGTCTCCTGAGGAAACGCAGCTTTTTGATATAAAGTTTTTCTTGTTTCTGAATACAAATTTTTTTTTTTTTAAGTATTTGTTCGAAATAACTATTTGTAAAAAATACACTATTTGTGCCTTTCCGAATACAGTATTCGGGTTCGGCTCCACCCCTAATATATATTGTAAAAAGAAAGTCAGGCTTAATGGAAAATGGGTCTTTTTTTTTTTTTTTTTTTTTTTATTATTATATGCAAGGTGTACATAAATTGGGATCACAAACAGGGAAAACAAATAAACAAACAAACAGACAAGACAGGCAAAACAAAACCAATACAGTCAGGAACTAACAGATGTGTGCGTTTGTGTGTGTGTGCGTGTGCATGTAAAGGTAACTGGGTGGACGTGTCACAGTACATACTTTGGAAAACAGGTGATAGAGGGGAGAGAAAAAAAAAGATATATATATGCAAATAATCATACATACATAAACATGTATAAATCAGTATAAGAAAACAAATAACAGATATAAATAAAACAAATGTTAAGAAATCAATCAGTGGTAAGGAGTGACTACGAATACTACTACTACAACATCTACTACTACAACTACTACTTCAACAACCACAACTACTACTACAATAACTGCTACAACTACAACCACAACTACTACTACAATCTCTACTACTACGATAACTGCTACTACATCAGCAACTTGAATAATGACAATGGTAGAAATACTTGATAATGATGATAGGATAACAAAAGGACAAACCAGAACAGTAATAATAGTAATGATAACAAAAGTATATGTAATGATAGTAATGAAGAGGTGAGGGGAGGTTTGGGAAATCAGGAAGGGGACAAATGATAATAATAATAATAATAATAATAATAACAAAAGTATAAGTAATGATAGTAATGAAGAGGTGAGGGGAGGTTGGGAAATCAAGAAGGGGACAAATGATAATAATAATAATAATAATAATAATAATAATAATAATAATAATAATAATAACAAAAGTATAAGTAATGATAGTAATGAAGAGGTGAGGGGAGGTTGGGAAATCAGGAAGAGGACAAATGATGATAATAATAATAATAATAATAATAATAATAATAAGAAGAAGAAGAAGAAGAAGAAGAAGAAGAAGAAGAAGAAAAAGGAAAGAGCAGCAAAAAAAAAAAAAATTAGAAAAAAGGAACAAAGAGTAGAAATAGAAGTAGAAGAGGAGGAAGGGGAAAAAACATAAGACGCTAAAGGAAAATAATATTAATAATGATATTAATAGTAATAAAAATAAAAAAAGAGTGGAAAGAAATATTACAATAATAATAATAATAGTGGTGATAATAGGATTGAAAGAGGTAAATAGTGATAATTATAATATACTCATATTGATAGTAATAATAAAACAACATTAATAATTATATGAGGAGGTGGAAGTTATATGATCAGTGCATAGTGTGTGTCAGTTGCTCTGTGATGCATTAAAAAGGTATGATGTTTAGCATGTAACAGTCCAGTGCAATGCCCAGGCTGCCGTGCCCACATCACCCTTGCCCTGCGAATGTTTTTTTTTTTTTTTTTTTTTTTTTCCTTTTTTCTCCTTCCTTCTCACCTCCCTCCTATTTTTTTTTTTTTTTTCTCTTTCAATGTTTTTTTTTTTCTTTTTTTTTTCTTTTTTTTCTCCCTTTTCCCCTTCCCTTCCTTTCTTTCCCTTCTTTTCTTTTTTTTTTCTTTTCTCTTCCTTCACTTATAAATAAAAGAACTGAACTAAAAAAAAAAAAAAAAAGGATAATAGATATACAAATTAAGAGAGACAGCAGAAATAGAACGAATAGAGTAAATAGAACAAGAGGGGAAATAAAGCAGTACGTAAAGGTTTTTTTTTTTTTTCTTCTTCTTCTCCCTTTTCCTTCCCTCCCTCCCCCCCTCTCCTTCTCCCCTCCCTCCCCTCTCCCTTCCCTTGGATATTTAATTTGATTAAGTATTAGACACCGTTTCTATCTCTTCCTAACCCCCTCTCGAAAATGGGTCTTTTAATGACAGAAAGTTTCAAAGCAATTCCTAAATTCCATGCCATGTCACTGCATAGACAGGGCTCCGCCTATGAAAATGAATGCAAATAAAAATGGGTTAGTACATAAATAAAAAAAAATAAATAAAAAAAAAAGGAAAAGGCCAAGTATGGTGACCCATACTCGGAATTTGTGCTCTGCATTTAACCCATCCAAGTGCACACACCACAGTAGTGAACACACACACACAGTGAACACACACCCGGAGCAGTGGGCAGCCATATTGCTATTGCTGCGGCACCCGGGGAGCAGTTGGGGGTTCGGTGCCATGCTCAAGGGACTCACCTCAATCGTGGTATTGAGGGTCGAGAGAGTGCTGGACATTCACAGTCTCCACCTACAATCCCTGCCGGACCTGAGACTCGAACCTGCAACCTTCGGGTTACAAGTCCGACTCTCTAACCATTACGATATGACATTACAAAAAACATTTTGTGAGAAAGATTTAACACTTAATTTCACTGTTTTCTGTCCTCATATGCTATGCAAGCAAAGAAAATAGCGTCTATGAAAAATAATTCAGATAGGTGAGGTGCGAGCAAATGTCTCGGATGTGAATAAATAACACTCAATAGTGTTAATAAGGGTTACTCATTAACTGACAGGCATGCACTGTTTCAAGTCAGACGCTGATCAGTCTGTGCAGTGCTGCCTGAAATCGAACATTATTTCTATTTATAGGCTGCATCTAAAGCTGAATAATGCTCCCTCTCCAGGCAGCATACTGGTGTAGAAAGGCAACAAGGCACTAGGGTTGTCACAATACCGTAAAAACGTTACAACACTATACCAGCTGTGTGTGTTTGTTAATGCTTTGTTTGATGGTTAGAAGACATCCAAACACCATGTGTCCATGTCAAACCCCTAAATGGTTCAGCTCTGCCTGATCTATAGGCTAAATGTTGAAAACTAAGACTTCACAGTTTTGATTGCATATGCCAATGCTGAAATGCTTTTGCAATACTAATGCACAAATATTTACCATGCCAATTCCCAAAAACTGAAAGCTGAAACAGAATTAAAGAATTCACCAAGACCATTTCCCATCACACTTTCTATATCCTTTTGAAAAGGTGTTATGTTCTTTTTTACGTCATCTGTACGTGTGTACGCTAACACCTCAGTACAACCTAATCTGTAAGCTAATAGTCTTAAGTAAAAAAATATTCAAACCATCACTATCCAGACCATCCTCCCTATCCATTACTTCTAACAGTGAAGGTTTTTGCGCGGTGAGGTCTAACTGACAATGGATGAGAGTATGCCAAATGTGCTTGTTTTAATGGCTTTACAACATCCATCTCATATAGATATGCACAGAGCTTTATCATGCGTTAGACAAAGAATCAACAGTGTGGGTGACTCTTTGGAACATGGGTAACGTTTTTATAATGTACAAACTGTATTTTCTATCGCCCCTACCACCAACCTACCGCTCACAGAAAACTACCAGCAATTTTTAATTTTATAAAGGCAAAATCGTTATCATTATCGTGCTGTTTACTTTTTGTTGAAAATATTTTCATTTTAATCTAGACCGTAGATAGAATGCGTGCTATAACAGAACAAATATACACTCCACTTAAAACTTCTCAGTAAAATAATCAGGGGCGGACTGGCCATCGGGAGAACCGGGACAATTCCCGGTGGCCTGGCAGCCAATTTGGCCCGCTGCCATTTTTTTATTTATATTTTATTTTCATATATATATATATTGTTGTTGTTGTTGTTTCTGTTGCTTGCCGAATGTACTAAAGTGATTATTTCCAAATTCGCCATTCAATAATAATACTCTAATAAATTGTAATCCGGTTTGTCTTGACTGACAACGCAATTCGCCACGCGCACGCTCCGCCCATCCGCCAAAAGAATGCAAGACTCGAGAATGGAGCGCCCAGGTGGAGCAGAGAGTCGAAACTGTCCTGTTCAGTACTTCATTTACAGGTCAGATACATCTGTAAATAGACTATTGTAGTTTTGTTTTCTTAGTTAAGCATTAAACTGCTTGCAAATATTATCAATAGCAGCCAGTTTGCTGAAAAATTAACAAAATGGCATAATTTTGTAAAGAGTAGGAATTTAGCAGACAAATATTCACATTGTTTTATAACACGTTTAGAGGGAGCTAAGGCTAACAACAATACAACCCTTACAAAAATTAACCATGTTTTCACTAAAAACTAAAAACCATTGTTACTATAGTTAAACTATGGTAACCACAAATTAAAAAAAGGTTTTGCTACACTTTATGATATTTGTAGTAAAACTCTGGTTATACGAATTGTAATCAAAATGCCAAACAAACAAACAAACAAACAAAAAAACAGTTACTACTATACTTTCACCATAGGCCTAATTAAACCATGGTTAATTTTCCTAAGGACAAAACATGACCCATGATAATGCAAAAAAATAAAAAATAAAATCAGTATTAGGATTTTACTAAAGATATATTCAAGATGTAGCTATTATTGTAGGCCAACAGTTTTGACATTTGGGCATGATAAAACAATAGCACATGGTCCTAATGTAATACTTACATTTTTATAAAAAGGTAAATGGAAGTTCAAGAGATAATCTTTAATTATTTTGCATGGCACCAGCCAATGGATTATATTTTTTATGTGATAATAATAATGGCTTTACAAAAAAATATATATATATATTGTCCATGGTTTCAGAATTTGTTGTGGGTTTTTGGGATGGCCTGGATGAGTGTGAGATTTCCTGGCCTGAAATTTTGTCCCAGTCCGCCCCTGAAAATAATTACCCCCACATTTTTAAACATATTTAAATGGTTAAACATATTTGTGTGTCACTAAAGTGAGGTGCATTGTCTGTTGTCTTTAAATTAAACTTTTGTTTTGTTCTCTAATTTCTTTAAAAATAGCCCAATGATCAGCATTGTTTCTTTATATCATTAATGCACCCTAGTGCTTTTCTCACACGAGTGGAAACACTTTGGATGTGTTTGTGACAAACAAATTTTTAATTAAGAAAACTTTTTTTTTAAATGTATGACTGAACTTTTCTCATTTGACAGACCTACATTTCAATTTATTTACCCGAGGTGCTTAACAACCACATGCGATGCATGTTGTTTTCTAATGTTCATGAAACATATATTGGTGTAAATATTCTTACCTAGAACACAAAACTGATACAAGGATAAAAGCACCAGCATCGGTGATTTTCAAATTGAAAGAGATATAACTATTATCATCATTTCCTTTTGACCCTAAAAAACTGGTAATTAATTTTCTATGCACGTGACGCAATATACAATTCTCATACTATGTTTGTAAAAAGCAGTGCTAAAACCTTTGAGTATTTTTGCATGCCAACAGATTTTGTCAGGGATGTCTAGCATCTAAGAATCACAATGTTTTGATTATTTTTCTTACACCACTAGATTTTAGTCATATTATCAAGATTTTGGATGGCTGTTCACATTTTGTTTGTTGGACTATTTATGTTTTTTAGGTGACAGCTCTTTGTGAACTGTCATCAAAATATGAATAAACAATGATGTAACTTTTTTGTTTTAAACAACAACAACAACAACAACAACAACAAAAAAAAAAAATCAAACCTAAAACCATGATGCTCTAAAGCATGGATTAGCAAGATGCTTACAGAGATTTTTCTTTATGAATTAGACCTAAATTTGACTGAGATTTAGTTGTCATAAGCAGGGGTGCTGCTAAGGGGGGAAAAGTTAGGACAATTCTAAGGGCCCACGCACTTTAGGGGCCCCCAGAGAAATGATTTGGTGTGGTAGAGGGGGCCCAACCTCATATTTTGTCATAGGGCCCAAAATTGCGAGCGGCGCCCCTGGTCATAAGTTTGTTTGCAACAAAAGTATGTCTTAAGCAAGGTGCTAAAAATATCTCACAGAATCTTTACAACAGATTAGACGTTTCTTTCTTTCTTTAAAAATGGTATTAGTAACCATGCTGTTTATTTATTTTTTACACTGTAATGTTTTATTTTATGTTAATGCAAATAACTTTCTTTATAGTTTTATTTTACAAAGATTTGGACAAATGATTGATAGGAGAAATAATCAAATATTCGATAAATCCATCTTATCACACCCAAGCTGATGTGTCTGATGGTTTCTGATGACATTAATATCTTACTGATACAGATGTGTTCAGTATGTGTAAAATATGTGTAATGTGTAAGTTCAATATTGCCATTAAAAATTGTTTAAAAAGCAGTATTTTTAGCTTTCACGCAGGATTCATGTCCACACTCAGTTGGTTTTTGTTTAACAGAGTTTAATTTAATGACAGACTAAAAACTTTAGATTAAATAAAACAACAGAGGTAATGCATTTCTCTTGAATATCTATACAGTAACAGAGTACATGAAACATGTATAAATACATAACCTTGTAAATTCAACATGATTCTCTTACACATGCACACACCTTTCACAGACACCCACAAACTGCCAACAACATCCTTAAGTTTTGTTTTATCATTTAGCCGAAGCCAAGACCCTGATGGAATTATTTTACACACAGTCTTGGGAATCTTACTTTGGAAATGGAATAGGTTATAGATTACAAGTTTCCCTATTTCAAATCTAAGAAGTAGTGTAACTATTTCAGTTACTTTAACAGCTAATTAGTGTCAGACTTTTCAAAATCCTTTATCACTTGAATTGTAAAATCAGACTTACTTTGAGATTGACCATAACAAGATAGTTTAATAGCTTTGATACTGTTTTGAAATCAAATCTATGCATAGCTATGACAGGAGACATTGGGATCTAACAACAGATTGGAAAAACAGTTAAACATAAAAATAAATATACATCAACCCAAATAGGAATTAAAACAGTGACGATTAAGTGAATGATCTAAACTCCTGAAACATGGGGGTCTCACATTTTAAACCAGTCAATGCAATTTATGCAAGATATCAATCTTTGTAATCATTAACATTTTCATGAGTAACTGTAATTTAATATCAGTATTTCATAATTAAATTATGTAATTTAGTTACATGTAACCAGTTGCTCCCCAACACCAGTGAAAGAGTTCATTAACCTTGTTTATGTTAAAAATGTGATCAATATCACTTGTGTACATGTGTGTTGAACATCCGATTACACCGGTGTTATACACAGTGCCTAAAATTCATAAACCTTATAGTGATATCCCTCCTGGGAGACCTATAGTGGCAGCAATTGGGTCTCTTACAGAAAAAAAAAAAATCAGTTTTCGTTGACTTTCATTTACAA
Source organism: Garra rufa (assembly GCF_049309525.1). Lineage (NCBI taxonomy): Eukaryota > Metazoa > Chordata > Actinopteri > Cypriniformes > Cyprinidae > Garra > Garra rufa. The sequence goes on along the minus strand of NC_133365.1, from coordinate 2,132,345 downwards.
CCTTTAGTGATGTCTTTACCTTCTTATATTAGAGATACAATGAATTTTATTGAACTTATTAACAATGTGAAATTACCAGATTGTCCTGTCCTTCTAGTCTCTATGGATGTTCAATCGTTGTACACCAATGTTCCATTTCAGGGTGGGCTAGAGGCAATAGAATTTTTTTTTCTCAATCAATGTCCTTGTCAGGTTCCTAGTACTGCATGTTTGAGCGACTTGGCAAAATTGGTGCTTTCACATAATTATTTCTTGTTTGTCTCCGAGTATTATTATCAGATTTCGGGGGTCAGTATGGGTTCCAAGATGGCCCCAAGCTTTGCATCTTTATTTTGTGGGATGTTTGAACATCAATTTGTGTTTAATCCTGTCAACGATTTCCTGAATTACATTGTTCTATGGAAACGATACATTGATGATGTTTTTTTTTTTATTATAGAGCGGCACTGAAGCGGAGTTATTAGAGTTTCATAGTTTGGTAAATAACAAATGTACTGCGTTAAAATTTACCATGGATTTCAATAGACAATTTTTTTGGACGTGCTTGTTCTTCACACCAAGTCGGGCATTGAAACTACCTTGTATCGAAAACCTACTGATCGTAACACTATCTTGCACGGACAATCCTATCATCCCGTGTCATTAAAGCGTTCGTTACCAATTTCCCAATTTAGTTGTATTCGCCGTATTTGCAGCAGTGATGATGATTTCCAACAGCAAGCACACGTTTTATCAGAGAGATCGATGATCGTCGTATTAAAGATGTGTCACAAAAGGAGAGTCTTGTTAAAAACAACAAAAAAACTGAATGCCGTGTTAACTGTTATATGCAATATTCGCCTGTTACGAAGGATATCAATAATGTTTTATCAAAACACTGGCACATTGTAGAAAGTGATCCCAGTCTCAAGAAATGTTTCGATAAACCACCTCGTTTAGTATATAAAAAAACCACCTAACCTTCGAAATATTTAAGTCAGAGCAGATTTGAAACCTGAACCTCACTTCTTGAATAAAATATCTTATGGGAATTACAGATGTGGTAATTGTCAACAGTGTAATTTCACATATAAGACATCAACTTTTACTCATCCTCACACGGCAAAACATTTTAAAATTCGAGGCACTATTTTGCGTAAAACGGCCAATGTTATTTATATGTTGTGTTGCCCTTGTGGCTTGTGTTACTTTGGTAAGACTAGCAGACCTTTGAAAAAAACACATTTCTGAACACCGATGTGCAATTAGACATCACGATCCAAAAAGTCCAGTTGCACAGCATTTTGTAGCCTTTAGACACTCAGTTTCATACATTCAGTACATAGGCATTGAGGCAGTTACGTATCCACGTCGCGGAGGTGATATTAATAAATTGCTTTTACAGCGTGAGACTTTTTGGATTTTTACATTAGACACGCTGTCCCCGAGAGGACTTAATGAAGATTTTGATATTCGTCGTCCATTTCTTTAAACTATTAATATCTCAATATATATGGCTGTGTGTGTTTCTTAATATATACTATATATTAAAGGTTTTGGTGTGACTAGTTGAATAAATTTGATATATACTTGCAGGTATTTAGTTAAGAAAAGTGTTTTGTGCAAGTGTGTACATTGAGAATAATATTTTTGTATTTTGCATAGTTTCACATGTTTTTGGGTGTAGATTTATTGTATTTGTTGATGTATTTGTCATTAACATGGTGTTTGGTCATGTGATTTTGATCACCTGGAGATATATAGAGTGGCCCATTAGTGTTTAATTTTTCTGATGAAGAGCCGGCGAGGAGCTCGAAACGTCACGTACGCTATGCGATAGGTTTTTTTTAATATTTTTTTTTTAAAATAAAACTTTTTTGATATTTTTGGAGCTTTGGTGTTGCCGCCTTTATAAAATTAAAAATTGCTGGTAGTTTTCTGTGAGGGGTAGGTTTAGCTGCAGTACTGGTGGTAGGGGCGATATAAAATACAGTTTGTATATTATAAAAACGTACCCATGTTCCAAAGAATCACCCATACTGTTGATTCTTTGTCTAAAGCATGATTCTGTGCATATCTATATGAGATGGATGTTATAAAGCCATTAAAACAAGCACATTTGGCATACTCTCATCCATTGTCAGTTAGACCTCACCCCACAAAAACCTTCACTGTTAGAAGTAATGGATAGGGAGGATGGTCTGGATAGTGATGGTTTGAATATTTTTTTTTACTTAAGATTATTAGTTTACAGATTAGGTTGTACTGATCCTACAGAAGTGTTAGCGTACACACGTACAGATGATGTAAAAAGAACATAACACCTTTTCAAAAGGATATAGAAAGTGTGATGGGAAATGGTCTTGGTGAATTCTTTAATTCTGTTTCAGCTTTCAGTTTTTTTGGGAATTGGCATGGTAAATACTTGCTTACAAAAGCATTTCAGCATTGGCATATGCAATCAAAACTGTGAAGTCTTCGTTTTCAACAATTAGCCTATAGATCAGGCAGAGCTGAACCGTTTAGGGGTTTGACATGGACACATGGTGTTTGGATGTCTTCTAACCATCAAACAAAGCATTAATAAACATATAAAAACATATCGGACACCAACTATATTGCGGTAGTAAACAGATAGGAGAGATTGGATAGGGCTCTGGTGTCTAGGCACCAATCCTGCCAAGGACAAACTCCTTATCCAGGCTGGATGTAGAAGGGCTGATAGGCACACTCTTTGCATTAACATATACCATACATCAAACAAAACGTGTTCTGTTGAGGTGTCAACACACACACACACACACACACACACACACACACACACACACACACACACACACACACACACACACACACACACACACACGTTGGGTTTACATGTTTTATGGGGACATTCCATAGGCGTAATGGTTTCTATACTGTACAAACCGTACTTTATATCGCCCTACACCTACCCTACACCTAAACCTAGCCCTCACAGGAGATTGTGCATACTTTTACTTCCTCAAAAAAACTCATTGTGCATGATTTATAAGCCTGTTTCCTCATGGGGACCTGAGAAATGTCCCCACAAGGTCAAAATCTACTGGTATTCCTATCCTTGTGGGGACATTTGGTCCCTTATAACGTGATGAATACCAGGTACACACACACACACACACACACACACACACACAATTACTCAGCCATTTTTCAAAACCAGGGGGACCCAAACCCTTTCCAGACTGAAGTGACCAAAACCCCCCTGGATGGGAAGGAGCCACCATAAAACACCAGGGGATGGGATGGATAGATAAAACATTGTAATTTCACTTATAAATCTAATTAAAGTCAAACCTAAATGGCTGTTCTTAGATCTTTTGATTTACACACCCACTGTCATGTCATGTCTAGGGATGCACCGATCCGGATCGGCCGATCCGCTTGCGCGTTTTGTCAATAAAGCCGGTTCTGTAATCAGCGGTAAATGCCGTCAGGTGCGTGATTTCACGTTGAGCCATATATACTACACACAGCCGTTGTTCACAGACAAGATGCGCAAATCCATGTTCATTATCAGTGTGAATGTGCGCAGCTCGTCGGTAAACAACGGCTGTGTGTAGTATATATGGCTCAACGTGAAATCACGCACCTGATGGCATTTACCGCTGATTACAGAACCGGCTTTACTGACAAAACGCGCAAGCAAGATCGGCCGATCCGGATCGGTGCATCCCTAGTCATGTCAGTCAGGGGTAACAGGACCCTGGTGACATGCCTGTCAGATTGACAGAGGCCCCATAAAACCCGTAAATCCTCCCATATATTTAACCCTACACATATTTGACATGTGACAACCTGTCCATCAATGCTGACAGGTACCATATATCTAGACATAAATCAGGCCATAAATCATAATTTAGAGACATAGTGTCTTATACAACTACTCAAATGGTATTGCGATACCATGCAATATTTCATTAATTCATAATTCAAATCTACGAAGTAAAGCAAATTTTCAGAAATACGTACATAATAATGAAAACAGATCAAATTGTCCTCAGAATCCTTTGTTAATGAGAATGAATAACTGGCTACTTAGAAAAACTCAAGAACAGTCATGAATCAACTAATTCAGTGTGCCACGTACTTCATCTCAGAATCAGAATTGATTAGTTCATCTCCCGAGTCTTTGGTTTTGAGTCATTCGTTCTTCTATCACATGCTTACCGGCTCAGTATCTGTCAACAAACATTACATATTATTAAATGTATGTTTTTATTACAGTATATGTTTTTTTTTTTTTTTTTCCTCATCAGATGGATAAAGTTTAAAGCCTCTTTATTACCATATTCAGTGTTAACCATCATGACAGAAATTCAAAAATGTATAAATTGTAAGAAATAAAAAAAAGCTACAATTTGAGAACAGAACCTAACTATAAACATGTTTGTAAAGAAGGTTGGGAATTATTAACTAATTTCTGTATCCAATACTGCTGTCACGTGACAAAAGAACAAACAAATCAAACCTGAAGTCTCGCTAGGTGAACTAATCATTTCTCCTTCTGGTACAAACTGCATAGCGTCTATGGGGCTGTCACAGGATGAACGAACAACTCAAAGCCGAAATCAAAGACTCGAGATGAACTAATTATTTCTGTTTCCTATAAAGAGCCAATAGGTTGTTGCACATGCGCGGTCAACACAAAATGAACAAATCATACTGAAGATTAGTTCAAATTGAACGAATCGTTCATGAACGACACATCACTAATGTTATCACTAAAGCTCTCTCTATTTTGTTGTAGATCATTAAACCTTTTTGCTGCCTCAGAAGACTGTCCAAAATCAGCTTCCTACTTGTGCAAATGCTGCCAGGGCATTTGTCAGCTGCCCAAGCTTTCAGACTCGGCCATAGTTTTCAGTCATGTAACTGGCACCAAGACCTTGAGGGCGAAACAAATAGCACAGGCCTGTCAATTTTCTTCCTGTTTCAAGCCACAAATGTTTAGACTACTTCTCAAGAAGAACAATAAAGATATGTAAACAAACTGCAAGTTTTGGGCACTTGTAAAATCTACATACAGCTTGGCGTGTGCTGAATTCGGACTTTTAATGTAGTTCATTAATACACAGGAAAAAGTATTGTTTTGCCCTCCAGGTGGGTGATCTTATAAGGCTATGATGTCACAAAATCTATGCATTATGCTTACATCCATTCTACCCACTAATTCTGTTTTTATTGTCTTGGCAGAAGTGTGTGAACTAGCATTCCACAAGCACACTGGATTTGAGTTTGATACACAAATATTGAGAATATGACTTGCTCAGAGGAAGCAGAGGCACAATTTGCAGAGATTGAGCTACTATTAAGTATGTTTCCGAGTGAAGAAGAGTTACAAGTGGATGAGCTTTCCCATGCAGAGCTCAGGGCGTATGTGGAGGGCTCAGCTCATACCCCTCCAAGCATCAGACCTCAATTAAACATCAAGCTGAAGTTGGAGAACCCTGCAGTAAGTATGTGAAGTACATTAAAATACGATAAACATATTTGTTCCTTAATTTTTTTGTCGATCCTTTTTTTTATTCCTGATAGGTGAACATTACATTGCAGTGCACTTACCCAACTGACTACCCAAAAGTGTTGCCAGATATTACTGTCAGGTATTTATATAATTTAATTTGAGTTTGCAATTAATGCTAATTGACTTCTTAGAAAAACTTCTTTTTATTTTTTATTATTCATTGACATACTTGAATAGTGCTAGGGTGTGACAATATATTAGCCACTATATATCACGGTACAAAATGTCATAATGTTAAAAATTGATCACCATGTATGATTTTAAGTGATTCAGCCACAAATGGTCAGTTGAGAGGCATTACCATTTCCACCTGCTCTTAACAGGCATTTCCTGTGACCACCCTCTTTGTTGTCACATCACTTTTGCAGGAGCAGGGACTGTGGAGCACAAGTACTTTTAAATGAACAAACCTGCAGAAATTCCGATTGAGCATAATGCAGAATATCAAATTATACATGCGCCTAAACGGTAAAATACGCACACGTGTCTGAATGTCATGATTAGTCATGCACAGCCTTTGACCGTACTTTCAGAAGCGAACAATATTTAAACCTTTTTAAATGTGTGTAATCAATGACTGAATATGTGTATAACATAATTTTGTATTAGCAAAGTCCTGAATATTTCTATTCTGGTGTTTCCATGTGCATGGGTGAGAAAGACCAAGCCCTAGACTATATTCAGGTTCACCCCTGACACTTTCTATGACAGTTTGATACCAGTCCTAATAGGTTCAAATGGAATAAAAAAAGTGCTACACATGATTTGATTTGATTTCCATTAGGGTCCAAGTTATCACAGACATTTTAGTTGGATTTTCAAGTTTGTTTTTATTAGCATGATTGATTGATTGATTTTCTTGTCATTTTCAGATGTTCAGTGCTCACTAGATCACAGCAGATGATGCTTCACTCCAACCTCATCACCTATCTTTCTGAAAACTGCAGTGGTGATGTGTGTATTCTTTCTGCTGTGCAGTGGATCAATGAAAATACACAAACATATATCACAAACAGTTTCCCTGTCAGCGATCCCAAGAAGGAAGATCTCTCGATGCCGTCAAAAGAGATTTTCACTAGACTCTGGATCTATAGCCATCACATCTACAATAAGATCAAGAGGAAGAACATTCTGGAATGGGCAAAGGAGCTGAACCTTTCTGGGTTTAGTATGCCGGGAAAGCCTGGGATTGTGTGTGTGGAGGGTCTACAGTCTGCTTGCAATGAGTTCTGGGCCAGGTATCTTCAAATTTTTAAACTGTTTTGTATCCACTTTTCGCTTGTGAAATGCCTTCAAAACCTTTACTCAGTGGGTCACAGTGACAAAGCTAAACATATGTATCACTGTGTAAACACAGTACCTCACCACGTCCATTTGGGCACATACCCCTTTAAGCCAAATGATTTATGAAAACTTCTGAAAGACAAAAATATTAATTTAACTGCTTTAGCATATAATTAAATATGTATTAAATGTCAAACATTGTAAATACAGCAATTAATTAAAAGATGAAACAAAAAACGTATGGGTAACACAAAATTGTCTTTAAATCATCTTCTTTAATCCGCTCCAGTGGCACATCCTCCCTCACCACCCTCGATGGCAGACCAGCACGAGGGTATACGGCTGTCCTGTCAGTGGAGCGTGCGGTGGTGATGCAATTGTGTCCCGGCTCCGCTTCCATTTGGCAGGGCAATCCGTTGCTCCCCTCCTGTAGGCTCTCGTCGGCTCTGATCGGCAGTGCCTATCTGGCTTGTTGAGAAGCTGGCTCCGCCTTACATGTTGCATTACTACAGGTTCACCAGGCCAAGGCACTAAAGGACCATGACCCAGAAGTTCTTAAGGAACTTCATATTGCCACAGAACTAGCGCTACGTGCGACGAAGGTGACCGTCCAGTCTCTGGGTCGTGCCACGACCCCCATGGTGGTCCAGGAGCACCAACTCTGGCTGTTTCTGGCCGACATGAGGGGAAAAGAGCAAGAGGCCCTGAGATGGGCGACCCAGAGATGGATGGAGCTGCACTTCGGGAGATGGTGAACGAAACATTCCCTCCCCTGGAGGAGGGCTGGGCAGAGATTCTTTTGTTTCTTTTTTCCTGGCACTGGCCACACGGTCAGTGGTGCCCAAAACCTCGACAAAAGAGCAGTTTCTTCTATTTCTGGGTCTCCAGAGAGGACGGGGGGTGTTGGATGGGCCAACCCCAGACCTCATTCACCCTCCCCTCATTGTAGAGCTGTAAAACGTACTACTCACGCACCATCTGCCCGAACGCACATAAACGTCTCACACACACAAGACACAGATGCTTCACTTCACTTCAGTTCAAGGCAGCAGATGCCCCTGTCTTGCGTGTATAATTGTGATCCTGGACCACAAAACCAGTCATTAGGGTCCATTTTTTTTTAAATTGAGATGTCTGAAAGATAAATAAATAATCTTTCCATTATTCTATCGTTTGTTAGGATAGCACAATATTTTGCAGAGATAAAACTATTTGAAAATCTGGAATCTGAGGGTGCAAAACAACATCTCTGGTTACGTATGTAACCATGGTTCCCTGAGAAAGTGAACGAGACACTGCGTCCTCTGGAGAACGGTGTCAGCGTCCGACATGTCACTACCGGTGCGACCATAGTATAAAAGGGCGCCGGTAAAACACAACATCCGCTTCTTTATCTGAAGCTTATGTCCAAAGCATGGCGACTAGACAAAATGTTTCATTCCCTTTCTCAAAACCATGGTTGCATACGTAACCTGAAACATTCCCTCTCGAGGGAACATCGAACTGCGTCCTCTAGGTGAGCACTAAGTACCAACTCCCTTAAGCTCAAGAAAATTGCTTTTAAGATGTTAGTGTTGGCTGTCAGTGACGTTATTCCCCTCGGTTAAAGGCCTGAGCTGTTACCCAAACCTTACCTGCAAGGGCTCACAAAGCTGGACCCGGGGTAGAGCTCAAGGCTTGGAATCAAGGAGACTCGTTCAGGGGGATACGGCTAAGTGCCTAGGGTAACCTATGCTTGCCTGTCATGCAGGGGCTACTGTCTGCTCTGCATGGGTCTGTTCCCTCAGGAACTGACTCACAGAACACGGGTAGCAGCATGCTGTTCACGGAAACATAGGTAGAGTGGGGCCTAAGGTAGCCGAGGCTTTAAACCAGCTCAGGGGACCTGGAAGCCAGGAGGTTCCGCAGGGACCTAGGCAGGCGAAGGCAGATACAAGGTGTATTGTTCCAGAGACAACAAATAAAGATATAAAGAATAGATGGTACTGGCGTCTTTATTCCATGTGGCACACAAAGCATTTCTCCTTTACAATCTCTTCCTCTAGGGAATGCACTTCATCTTATACACCACATTACTGCCACCTGCAGGCATAAATCAGCACTCATCACCATAGATACTCATTACATCTCATTACACAAGGTAGGTGAGCACAGCTATAACCGTAGTCAGTAGACCAGAGAGGGGAGTACTCGCTGAGGACCTACCCTGAAAATAGATAAAGCACAACAAACAAGTCCCAAATAATAGCAAATAGCTAAACATAAAGTACATGGATCGTACTCACCCACCGTGGTTCCCGAGCATTATTCTAGTAGGCCAGGTAAACCTTCATGTGAAGCTACCCAGACCACAGAAAGTGGACTATCTACTTACGACCCTAGCACGGGAGATAGCACTGTCTAGGCAGGGGCTCAGGGAGATCGCTACTTAAAAACCTTAGAAAGGGGAGCTATCACCGAGCTAACACATGGCTATCCTTAGATGGCTGACTCTAGGGGGGAGGGGCGAGTTAACATACAGCTAGCCTCAGATAGCTGCACTTAGGTAAGCCTGTCCCACCATAACCATGTCTAGTAATAGCAGATAATCCTTACAGCAACGTGCAGCATGTATTCAGTTCCCGCGGGAGCTAAACACATTCTGCCCATGAGCTAGGACTTAAGACACGGGTCACGCTGACGGTGTTCCCAATACCGCCCCCTAGAGGATGCAGTTTGATGTTCCCTCAAGAGGAAACAAAATATTAAGAATATTGCTTTTAAGATATAAAAGAAAAATCTATAATTTTGACCCATACAATGTATTTTTGGCTATTGCTGTAAATATACCCGTGCTACTTAATGGTGCCATAGAATGGAAAACTGTGTTTACCTTGGCATAGTTATAATAATAATGGTTCAGTACATGGACATGACATACCATGAGTCTCAAACACCACCATTTCCTCCTCCTTATATAATTCTGGTGTTTGCAAAAGACCACCGAAAAATAGGTCAATTCCAACATAACACTGACTATTACTCAATAGCCCCGATCGTTAATAGTTACACCCCCAACATTTGTATAGCCCAATCATCAGAAAAGTCATTACATCAGTAAAATAAGGCGAGCCACTAAAGGGACATGGTTAGCTTAATGCTAGCAGTAACCAGTACATAAGATTTCACTTACCACATAAACGGAGAGATGAGTGCACTGATGATGGCCAATGATTTACAGATCCTGAGCATCACTAAAGTCCTTCTTACGTTATACTACTTCGCTGCAGTATAACGTTACGCAGAGATTTTTTTTTTTTTTTTGGAAGGTCATGAAATGAAGCATCAACATTCGAGTTTGGACCAGTATCCAGTCCGCAGAGTTTAAGAGGATATGTGTGTGTGTGTGTATGTATGTGGGTGTGGGTGTGGGTGTTAGTGTGTATTTATTTTATTCATTTATTTATTTTCAGGGTGAAAGTTTTAACATGGAAGAAAATTATGATTCGTCACAGAGAGGATGTCCCTTTGGACAACACCTGGACCGAGGAGAGAACTGACACTCTCCGAAAGTTCACTGGCTTTCATGAAGCTATTTTTGACACTCACGGGACCAGAGGAAACCACATGGACCTTGGACATCTTTATCGGTTCCTTAGTGACAAAGGATGTTCTAATATATTTCAAATGTACTTTGGAATTGAGGGGAGGTAACAGTGTGCATTGTTTCTGTTTTTGCCTTAACTTTAGGCTTAAATATGACTAACCTTTTAAAGTTTCAACATTGTATAATAAAAGAAGTTAAATGGACAGAATGGACTAATCTCACAACAAATCATCAAAAGTGCACTTTTTTCAAACATTTCAGAATATTTTCAATTGTTTTAGTACTATACACAATTACAAAATATCCCTTTTACTACACAAAATAAGTGTTTTATCGATATAAATGTTTCCTTCACAGTAACTACCTTTCATAAAGCTCTTACTATCAACTTAGAAGAAAGCAAAACTGGACAAAACATCTAAAACCTCCCCTTGAGGATGTCCTTATTTGTAAAACCATGTGTTTTACTATTTTTGAACATACAGCAGGACAGGGAGAGTAACTGATCAGAGATTGGTCAGAGCTGTATCAGAAGAAGGGAGACAGATGGCGTCAAATACAGCTTTTTACATTATGCTATGTGATACTCTATATAGAAGCATTACTTTGGTAAATACTGCACATTACTATAACTCACCCTTTATCTAAAAAAGTTCAGCTAGAGTATAGATTCAGTCATATGGCACAGTGAGGACATTTACTGCATTAACAGTAAACTCTGTTCTAGCACAGAACCTTATAACCATGTCATACCTTCATCGCACCTTTTGATAAAACACTGAATGAATACATTTACAAACATTATGGATTTTATGTGAGATATGCAAGTTAGGTAATGTAAGTGAATTTTCTAACATGACCTAACATTGCCTGTATTACTGTAATTTTTTCAGGAACAATGGTGATTTGGAACATTTCTAAAACAACATTTTTGCCAATTCTTAGTAATTTACCATTAAAAACGTTTTTAGCCATTATAACTGTTATAGCACCACCTATAGCCTGATTTTCATACAAATTGGTATGCTTGTTTAGAATTATGTGCATGTGCTCACCTAATCCCATGAAATTTCGAGTTCCCTTCCGAAAGGGAACTCTACTCTGCGTCCTGGTTTCAGGACACTTTGGGAACTGCCTTCAGCGTGACCGGTTCTGAAGCAAGCTATAGAACAACTACAATGAACTTGACATTGGCCGGCGCCAGCCCATGACGTCATTAACAAGGCACCTAACAGTATAAAACGGGCGCCTGTGAATACATCAACCATCTTTTTGTCTTCAGAGTCTTTGTTCTAAGCGAGTAAGTACAAGCGGTGCCTAGAGAGAAACTATTTAGGAAGTGTGCGTCTCCGTGTCAGAGAAGTCTGACACCTGAGGACGCACACGAACTTTGTGTATTTTGTTTGGGTGAAGAGCATGCACGCTCTGTTCTTAAGGGAACAGAGTGCGTTCACTGTGAGAGTTTCTCCCTTAAAAACCTTAAAAAGCTCTCATTTGTCCCTTTTCTCGAGGGAATTGGGACATTCATCTGCCCCACGCAGCTCTGGTCCCGCGGCAGCCGAGGCTGCCCGGCGATTGAGATCGTGGGGATCACAGGTGGAGCTGGCCGACGAGTTTGAGAGAGGTGTTAATCTCTCACACTCTCTGGCCAGAGACGAAGACGAGCTGCTGGCGGAGGATGTGTTGTCTAGCAGCGAGTGCTCTTTTGGCTTCAACCCAGGGCGAGCAGGAAGTGGCTGATATGGACGAAGATGAGTCTGCTGAGTCTGTACAGCCTGCCTGCCCCGCGTATGTTGAGTTGATGTCTGTTATGTACCGGGAGGCGAAGGCGCGCTCAGTGGCCTTCAGGTCGTGTATACCTCGTCGGTCTATGCCCCCACCCGAACGCAAGGGAAAGCCCGCCCCGTCTCGGCTAGTGTGGCCACTCGAGGCCCTCCCCCTGGGAGGAGTCGGTCTCAGAGGAGACGTGATGCGCGTAATAGGAGAGGGGATCTAAGGGAAATGATCCAGCGCAGGCATGGCGGCAGGCCTGGAGCGGGTACCTAGGGTCTCCTCTCCTGTTTTTTTCCCTCACGTTTATTCGGCTGCCTGCCTACTTCCCCCTTGAAAGACTCTGGGGCTGGGACGATGATGAGATTGATAAACTCAGTCTGATAGCCCGGTACATGAAAATTAAAACTTTTATGTATATATGTATGTATTGTTTGTCTACCAGCTCCGCTTGGGTGAGACTTTTAGTATTGAGCTCCATATTGAGCTTTACTGTGCCTAAGTGTCGAGTATAGCCAGGTCTCCCCTCATTTGTGAGAAAGTAGTGTGCCGAGACCTCCACTCATAAGTAACTCCCGTATGGGGTTATGCGTTGTTAGGCTTCCTCTCATTCTGAAGAGTTATCCTTTGAAGCCTCGCTGTTTGAGCTCGGTATTATTTATACATGCGTATACATGTTTATACACCTACTGGGTGCGGCAGACTCCCCATTCCGTAGTAAGAGTCGTGCAGAGTACTTTGAGTGTAAAGCCGGTATGTTTGGGTTGAGATCTCCACCCCCTTTTTTAGTTTAAGCATCCCGGGGTTGAGTGTTGTAGGCTGTCTCTCATTCGAGTCAGTGCACTGAAGCCCATGCTCCCCAGGGCTCTGCTTCTTGTAGATTAGGAGAAAGGAAAGTTTAGTAAACCCCCTGTGAGTATTGCATTTTTAGCTTATATATTCAGGCCTCCTCTCACGAGAGTTGTTCTGTTGAGAATTCCCCTCTTCTAGAGGTTCACTTTTAGGCCAGTTTCTCTCAGTTCCATCTTGGGCAGTTCTAGTAGCTTGTAGGCTCCTTTGAGCCTCGCTAATTACCCTAAAGTGTGATGTAGCAGGTCTTCCCTTGGCGAGAGCCCTGTATTGGACCTCCAGAGTTTGTTGAACTCTGTGTACAGATCTGGCCATTTAAAATGCGCGCGGGAAGTAAAGTGGTCTCGCGTGACGCCGGTGTATTCTGAGGGATCTCAGATAATACATTGACACAGGAAAGACATGATCAGTAGGGGGCAGTCATGTAACGCACTGAACTGAAGCGGCAGCAAACATCGCTGCAAGCTGAAAGACTCGTTTGTACGGTGACCTGGAGGGGACACCTTCGGTTCACTTATGTTTGTCGTGGTCATATTATGTCGTTGCCACGAGATATGAATTTGTGGGAACATCATATTAACTCGTGGGAACGTCATATTATGTCGTGACCATGAGATCATTTTGTCGAGGTAACGACATCCTTATGTTTAATGCATAAACAAACCTGTGTGACCATAACCCAGGATTATCAGAGATAGGTTTATTAATATTTTATTTTGAGTTAAGAAATGATTATATTAATTGTTATAGAAATTAATGCAATATTAAGTTATTATATTAACAATAGGCAATGCTGTATATGCTAATGCTGTCTGTGCACGATGTAGACAGCATTCAAAAGTTTATCATGAATAAATATTACATAACATACTTCAAATTAAATAGCCATTTAAATAAACTAAATTAAATAAACATTTTATGCATCCCACAGTCTTATCCATTAATTGATCCTCTTTTTTCCTTAATAATTGTATTATTCGTTTATATTCGTTATTTTTTCCTTAATTTCGATCTCTTAACATTCTGAATCTAAATGATAAATGCTGACATGCCATTAAAGCTTTGATTATGCTATATGGCTGGGATTTTTACTGGAATGCATTTTATAGGTTGAATTTAACATACTTGCATGTTTTTATTTACAAATGAAACTACGTGAGTGATTCATTTCTCAGTAAAACAGCATTTATATAGTCTAGTCTATTAATTAGACGAAACAAAATAAAATATATGTTCAATTCAACCTTTAAACTACATTCCAGTAAAAATCAGTCATATAGCATATGTCAAGCATTTACAGTATCATTTACATGAACGTTAAGTGAAGAGAGCAAAATTAAGGAGGGAAAACGAATATAAACGGAAAAAAATATATACACAATAATAATAGGCTAATAATAATATTAGTAATAGTAATAATAATGATAATGATAATAATATTAATACAAATACGGAAAAAAGACTATCAGTTAATAGAAGGAATGTAGGCCTATTTTACTGTGTGACGATAAATTATTTCCAAATGAAACTACGTGAATAATTCACTCTTCAATGATTTGTCTATTAATTAGACTAAATAAAATACAATATATGTTAAATTTAACCTTTAAACTGCATTCCAGTAAAAACCCCAGTCATAGAACCTTAACAGTATCATTTACATTCAGAATGTTATGTAACGAGATCAAAATGAAGGAATAAAATAATGAATATAAACGAATAATACAAATATTACGGAAAAAAAGAAGGTCAGTTAATGGACAAGACTGTGGGATGCATAAAATGTTTCTTGCAGGGCTGTTTAATTTGAAGTACATGTAATATTTATTCATGATACACTTGTGAATGCTGTCTACATTGCGCACAGACAGCATTGGCACATACAGCATCGCCTATATAATTATTTAATATTGTATTAATTTCTATAACAATTAATATAATAATTTCTTAACTCAAAATAAAATATTAATAAACCTATCTCTGATAATCCTGGGTTACTATGGTCAGGCAGGTTTGTTTATGCATTAAACTCGTGGCCATGAGAAATGCATGTTGAGAAAAAATATATTTCACGAAAATAATATAAAGATTACAAAACAAAGAAAACAAATGGAATGAGGGATAAGCTTTAAAGTTCACGGAAAGGCAAATATTAAGCGACATCATTCATGTTTTCTTTATTCAGCAAATAGTTTACAGTTTTGAATTATGTTCAGCTTCTGTCGTTATGACCATAAATGACAGAGTTTTTTATTTATTTATTTATTTATTTATTTATTTATTTATTTATTATTATTATTATTTTTTTTAGTTAATTTAGAAAAATGTCCGAACACCGGTCTCAAAAGTAGAAGCGAAAGTCTTGTTTCCACCAGCGCGGCATTTTTTTCTTCACCGTAATTGATGGATGTCAAAAATATCAAAATAAGGAGAAGCCTAAAACAGGCCTGATGCCGGCCCGGGTCTGAACTATGAAGTGAAAATTGGCCCGAAGCTCAGCCCTAGGGGTGCATAAAAAGGGGGCCCGTCGGCCCGGGCTGATATGCTGCGCTTTTTGCAGGGCATTGTTTTAATGCTTACATCCGAATGTTTTTTTATTTCATGCCCCCCCTGAGTCAAATGTCGCCCGTGTATATATGTGTGTGTGCGCGTGTGTGTGTGTGTGTATATGTATATGTATATATATATATGTATATATATATATATATATATATATATATATATAAATACATTTCTTAAAATAATAACATCTGAACTTTGTACACAACAATACGGCAACGACTTTACAACAGGACACATTATTTTATTTTAATAATAAAAATTATATTATGAATAGTAAAATGAAATATTTTGTGTTAATAATAATATGAATTTTTTGTTGACCTAGGGACATCATTCCTTATATGTCATGAAATACAAGACAAACAGTAATCAATTACTGTATATTAATAATAATAATAATAATAATAATAATAATAATAAAACTACTACTATTAATAATAAAAAATTATATTATGAATAGTAAAATGAAATATTTTGTGTTAATAGTAATATAAATTTGTTGTTGTCCCAGGGACATCGTTCTTTATATCTCATGAAATATAACACAAACAGTAATCAATCACTGTATAATAATAATAATAATAATAATAATAATAAAAACGACTACTACTACTACTACTAATAATATTACTTATTTTGTGTTAATAATAATATAAAATTTGTTGTTGACCCAGGGACATCATTCCTTGTATCTCATGAAATATAACACAAACAGTAATCAGTCACCTGTATAATAATAATAATATAATAATATATAAATAATAATATTATTTTAATAATAATAATAATAATAAAAATAAAAACTACTACTAATAATAATATTACATATTTTGTGTTACTAATAATATAAAATTTGTTGTTGACCCAGGGACATCATTCCTTATATATTGTGCAAATATAAGACAAACAATAATCAATTACTGTAAATTCAATACTAATGAAACTAATTATAATACGTAATATATTGTATTAATTTATGTTTTTTTCTACAGAATGTGAACAAAAATGGAGGATTGTATTAAGAAAACGGTGTTGCTGGAGGAAAGTCAAAGAGGGGAAAAAAAAAATAATATTGCAGTTGATGTGCATGTCCTGCTATATTTCCTACTGTTTCCGGTCCGGGAACCCTTGTGATGGCAGTTACAAGACCTCAGGATGTATGGCTTACACATCATTTAAAGTTAAAGATGATTGGCTGAGCCACAAAGTTATTGTACAGTGCACCTGCAAAGATCACAATGGACACAATGCAACTTGTGAAAAAAGGACACTTTCAAACAGTGTGTCATTATGCAAGACATTATAATAGAATGTATAATGTTATTTGAAATTAACTTGTTACATGTGAACATAATTGAGCATATGAGAAATTAAGTGAAAACAACAGTTTTTTTTTGTTTGTTTAGTGTATTATAATTTTATACATTGTTAAAAAAATAGGAAATCTGCAGTATTTTAATCCCATCTTTATTGTAATTAAGCAATGTGAACAATGAACATTCATCTAGAACATAACACGTCTTAACACCATATACACAACAGTGAAATGTTACTGTATACTGGAATCAATTAAATGCAACATTAATTGACTGAGATGTTTGTTGCATTTTTAATAATAATGATTTGTTATTGTGTTCACTGACTTAATGTTTCTCTACTTAAGCTGACTGATTAAAAATGAGATGACGACATCCAAAACTTGTGGTCCAAATGGGTCAGCAGACTAAAAGGTGATTCCTCTCCCAATTTTTCCCTCAGCAAGCACTGGAGAGTGCAGAGTGTATTCCTGTAAAAGTGGACAGATTTGTAAACAAGAAGCACATTTTAAAAACCAAATGTGGAAAGCAACTTACTTTGCAACCTCTGCCTCAGCACTGGGAACACTAGGTTGACATGTCGCTCAAGCATGGCTCCCAACTCCTGGGCTAAGTCTGTGGCCTCGCCTTCATTGAGGGCAGAGACGATGCTGATATTTGTCTTGGACTTTTTTATTCGTTGCTCTCTGAGCTCTTTGGGGAGATCGTCTTTACAAACCTTTAGATAAAGGCAATATGTTTCTGTTGAAATTAAGTTCTGATTTATTTAGTTTTATCACAATTTTGTAATGCTTCTTTAAAAACATAACCCCCCTTTCGAATGAGCAGGTTTGAATATTTTAGTCATTTCCATTCATACAAATGTTATCAACAAGCAATGTAAATTCTGTTATTATTAGGTCTTATCTCTTGATAATATTTAAATGATAGGAAAGTTCTACATTACTATCATTAAAAAAAACATTGTTTTTACTTATTTTTCAATAGCTGTAAGGAATGATGCCCCTAGGTCAACACAACACATTTTATATTATTATTACCACAATTAATTAGGGGCCAAGCACCGAAGGTGCGATAGCACCTATTGTATCCGTTGGCGTTATTATTAGGGGCCAAGCACTGAAGTTGCGTAGGCACCTATTGTATCCATTAGAATTAGGGGCCAAGCACCGAAGGTGCGTAGGCACCTATTGTATCTGTTAGCGTTCTTTTTCTTCCGCTCTGGAAGTCTATGGCAGCCCATAGAACCGCTTGCGGGAAAGCTGTGTAATTTGGCACACTGATAGAAGACAGTCTCAATATTAACCATAGCAAGTTTGGAGTCTCTAACTCAAACTCTCTAGGGCAACCACTTGTCCAAAGTTTTACTTTGTTTTTGCTGATAACTTTTGAACCGTAAGCCATACAATTCTAATTTTCTCTGAATCCTTGGGTCATGCCGAGTCGAATGAACACCATATTTCAAAAATCATAAGGTTTAGTTTTTTTTTCTATAATTAATTGTTTGTAAAACCTACTTTTTCTAACTCGTCCTAGACGGTTTGTCTGATCTTCACCAAAATTGGCTCAGATCATCTTCAGACCATGCTGGCAAAAAGTTATGGAATTCAAGTTGATTGGACAAACCGTTCTCGAATAACGCACTAATTAATTCTACGAAAAGCGCGCAAAAATGGATGTGAGGCCATATCTCCGCAACGCCTTGTAGTATTGAAACCAAACTTGGTGTGTGTTTTAACAAGCATGACCTGAGGCTACCTGCAGTGTTTCATCACAGCGCCACCTAGTGGTCAGGAGATATGAAAATTGGCTAATTTTGCTTATAACTTCTTAGTGATTTGGCCAAAAATCTCGAAACTCATCCCGTTAGATTCGGAGGAGCATGCCGAGTCGAACCATATCAAATTTTCCCATGTCAGCCATTTTGGGTGTCGGCCATTTTGAATTTAGCTTTAAAATGCTGTATCTTGAGAACGGATTAGCGTATCGTTTCGATATTAATTACAAAAATGTTCGGCACCATGCCCTGAATGTACATAAAAATTTTGGGGCCAGCGCCACCTTGTGGTCAAAAGTGATAACGAAATTTCGAAAAATGCTAATAACTTATGTGAAAAATGGTTAATTATAATGAAATTGATTTTGATAGATTCCTTTGGTCATACTGAGAACACCGATATCAATTTTTCCAATTTTGGCTGAACTTCCTGTCCGCCATTTTGATTCATGTTGAAAACCTACTTTTTTGAACTCCTCCTAGACCGTTAGTCAGATTTTCACCAAATTTGACTCGGATCATCTTCAGACCATGCTAACAAAATGTTATGGATTTCGTGTCGATATTTGAAACCGTTTTCATTTAACGCATCAACGAATTTGCTGGAAAGATGCCAAAGCGCATCTGTTCTTCTTTAGATGATGTCACCAATGGAACTTTGCAGAATGGTTCATATGCATGTTTGTTCTAAAAACATTTGTAAACCAAAAATGTAGATAAGTCTAAATTAAAAAAGCTTTTAATCCAAGTCTTCTGAAAAGACATCTGAAAAGAACATTTAATTTAGACTGTTACTCAAATAAACACACATTAAGAACATCAAAAATGGTGAATAGAAGTTCAAATGTGCTAGTTTGGTGCACAAAACCCAACAAGGTTCATTGTCATGTGTCAGACAAGTGACCTTGATCTCACGCATCGTTCATGTACATTTGAGCTTCCGTTTACCATATCTGTTGTGCTCTATATATGTGTGTAAGAACAGCAACCTTCTGAAGTGAATTCAACCGTCTGTGTGTTTGTTCTAAAATCTATTCTCTAAGCCAGTGATATGATATTTGCTGATACCTCAAAATGTGCCACAAAAGATTTACAATTTGATTTGATTTGATTCAGGAGCCCACAATCAATATATTAATGTTGTAATGTCTATTTTAGCAAAATACACTACCAGTCAAAAGTTTTTGAACAGCAAGATTTTTTATGTTTTTTAAAGAAGTCTCTTCTGCTCACCAAGCCTGCATTTATTTGATCCAAATTACAGCAAAAAAAGAAAGAAATATTTTTACTATTTAATAACAGTTTTCTATTTGAATATATTTAGGGCCCGAGCACTACAGTGCGAGGACCCTATTGGAATTGCTCCGTTTATTATTATTAGGGCCCGAGCCCAAAAGGGCGAAGGCCCTATTGTTCTTCTAAGGATTCTTATTTATTTTTTTTTTTTATTTTTTTTTTGTTAACCTTCCGGGCACTTAAGGGGGTCTTAACATACTCAAAAACTCTTGAAAATTTGCACACATGTCGGAATCTGCGGCCATCAGGACGCCACAGAGGCTGGTACCGGGGCGTGGCAAGGGGACTCTACAGCGCCCCCTGGAATTTTGAGGGCCATATAGCACACATACTTGAACGTACACATATGAAACTCGGTACACATATAGAACTCATTGAGCTGAACAACTTTTGTACTCTATGTCATTTTCTCAATGCAACAGGAAGTGAGATATTTAGGGCTGTATAAAAAGCGCATGCTCTGGAATTTAACGTACTCCTCCCAGGATTTCCATACGATTGTCACCAAACTCGGTCAGCATGATCTCAAGACATTGGGGACGCTAAATTGCGAGGGGATTTTTGATATCTCGAACGGTTTGGCCGTGGCAAGGCGACAAAGTTATGGCGAGAAATGAGAAACAGGAAGTGTCTAATAACTGTTGCACACATTGCCTGATTCTGATGAAACTTCACCAGATTGTTCGTTGTATGATGCCGATTCCATAAAGGTGACTATTATGAGTCAAAGTTATAGCGCCACCAACTGGCAGCAGGAAGCGTGTCATTTTCAAAATGCTTTGAAATCAGCCTCTTAATTTTACTTGATTTTCTTTAAACTTCATCAAAATCATGTCAAAACACGGCCGATAAGAATATGTAAAGGGGTCGATGATAAATCAAATGCTGTTGCCATGGCAACGTCTCAAACTTTAAAATTAGATTCCTGTCTTTTCGAGGCAGATAACATGCTTAGAATTTCATGAAACTCAACACACACATCAATATTAATGATAGTTAGACACTGGCAAAAGATCATAAATGGGCGTGGAGCAGGCACTCTATAGCGCCATCTTTTGACAAAAGTTGGGGGGTTAGTTTTTCCTACAGTCACCAAACTCTGTACATATATTGTTCTCATCAATCTGGACAACATTCTAAATTAAACTAATTAGCTAACACCAACAGGAAGCCGGCTATTTTGATTTGAATGTGGATTTTTTGAAAAATCAGGCTGTAAACAAATTTATACTCCTCCTAAGAAGAACAAGCTGTTCACACCAAACTTTTTTAACATGGAGAGAAGATTCTGAAGATGTTAAATTGCGAGCGGTTTTGGGATATCTTGAACGGTGTTGACGTGGTGATTTTTTAAAGATGTATAACCGTCATTTTCTATATCTTTAAAGTGCAGCATCTTAACTATTTAAAACTTTTTTCACACAGAGATCTTATCATTCTGAGCAAGTGCTGTAAATATCAATTTAATTCAAGCTTCTACGAATTAAAGAAAATTAAAAAAAGAAATCAGAAGCCTGCTGTCACTCTGCCTTGAGTGTCTGTGTTCAGTCACCATTAAGTGACTGAAGAGAGACTGAAGGGGGAGGGGTGAAAGGGAGAGAGGGAGAGAGAGTAGAACATGCTGTCTTGCTAAAGACCATCTTTGAGGAAAAAATGCACATTGATGTTACATAGATATGTTTGATCTTTGAGAGTCTGATATTTTGAGAAAATATAAAGGGTCACTAAGTCTTTCATTGTTTGTATTTTGCAGTTGTTTTTTTATTTATTTTTTACTGAACTGTACCATGAACTTGTCCTATTCAGTCACATAGCAAAAGATTAAGAAAAATACAACTTTTTAGCATGAGCGGTTTATCTTCATTGATAGACATTTATTTTCATAGTGTTATTTATTGAATATAACATTTTAATTAACAGTTTCAAGACAAACTTTGTCAACAAAACAAACTTTGCTGTTATCTGTTCAAAACATCTGAAAATTTTAGCATTTTAAGATCAGTTATATATATATATCGCCCCATTATAATACTCAACTTGATTTTTAAAGATATTTTGAAAGAAAGAAGCGTTTATAGAGCACTTTGTGTATTGCTGTACACCCACATGAACTGTGTTCATGTTCATGTTCATGTTAATTCACAGTACATAAACTAATGTTAAAATATACCATTTTACCATTAAACAATATATGAATACTTTTTTTAGCTTAATATTAATTAACATTAATAAATACTATTTAATTATTGTTCATGTTAACTAATATAGTTAATGTTAACAAATGAAACTGGTTGGCAATTTTATATATTGTGTGTATGTGTCTGTGTGTTGACTTTAAAGTTTAACCCTTTCAATTCAGTAAACTTTAAATCCAACTGACTGAGGGTTACTGTGAATGCATGTGCCAACTGGGCACCGTTTTCCTAATTGATTCTTTCTTAGTTATGTAGCGCTTAAAAGTGATGTCTTATAACAGGAGTCACCTGCAAAGCAATATCCACACACAAATTGTACAGATAGGTAACGATGACATTTAAGCAGAAGTGGTGGACGTAAAGCAAGCAATAATAACATTTTGTTATCATCATGAATTACATGTTCTTATCATCATCATCAGAATATAGGGAAAATGTTCCCTATATTGTGAATGGCTTTGGGATATCTTGAACAGTGTTGATGTGGTGATTTATGAAAGTAACAATAACAAAGATGAAGAGTTATTTTCATATATCTTTAAATTGCATTATTCTAACTCATCAAAACTTTTTACATATAAAGAACAAGAAATTCTTAGGAAATACGTGTAGTTTCAAAATTTTATCATGCTCAGAGGCCCCAAAAACATTAACCTCATAAACTCTGCAAAAAGTGTTTCAAAATGTTGCTGCTTCATTTACATGACCTTCCTCATATAGTATCAGCCCATATATGGTCTCATTTGAAAGCTTAGAGTCTCCTCTTTACGAGGAATACCATAACTTTTAGTTTTATGAATCATAAAGTAGTAAAATTATGCTTAGAATTTATGTTGTTCCACACACAAATTTCCGCCTAACGATTGTGAAGAATTATTACAAAGAATGTGTATTTCTTATATTTTTCACAAAACAGACAAGTCATATATCATAAGAAAGCTCTCATTCTCAAGAATCTGACCATATAAATCATTTTATTGTGTGACAAACACAGATCAAATAATCTTCAATTGAATCGCGATGTCAGAATATACTTGAAGAATATGATGATATATTATATTACTTTCCTCCACATACTACTGCTTCAGTTAGCCGCAAATAATAGCCACACTCCATTTTATCTTTTAGATTAGGATCTCTTCTTTCAAACAAGACCATTTTCACGTTTCTGCGTTGCACCATTGCTGAGTAACCGTTGTTTTGCCAGATGCGCTCGAGCGCGGCTTTCCAAACGCGCTCTGAGCCGCTCAAGCAGGTGTGTGTGTGTCTGCGGCTGCACTCAGAGCGTGTCAGTAGATCAGATTACACCCTCCGACCGCATGCCGTGCTGCTCCGAGGTGTGAACGATGACAGCTCAGCCTCTCCAGACGCGAAGAAGAAGCAGAGCCATGGAGAGGTTCCGGGTCACAAAAGATGCTTCGACGGTGCCGGGCATTGTGGGATATGTAGTTTTTGGACTCTTACACCGGAGATATGCGTCTGTTGGCGTCTCAGAGGAATATAGCGGTCTCAATTATCCAAAATAGACGCTAAATGAATAAATAACGGGCCGTTTCCATGGAGAGCAGAGGATCCGCGGCTCATAAGCGCGTCTATAAGTATAACAGTGCTTCTATTCAGGTTTGTTTTATTCTTATAATTACTTTGAAACGTAAAGGACACCAAAACAATCTGCTAAGCTATGTATTGAGTGTATATTGAATGTTGACAGTAAAGTACAGTATGTGTTTCAGTAAATACACAGGCAAACATAAAAATGAAACATAATTCAGTCAATTATCATGAAAAGTGCTATGGTACATAGTAAAATAGTATTCTATTCTATTCTATTCTATTCTCAATAATGTGCTTTATAAAGCCTGTTTTTGCAAAGAAACAGAAGGACACTTTTAGGGGGAAAAGGGGCAATGCGACTCCCTTCGGTTATAATTCAATAACTTTCAATTAGAAACTGTTATATGAAAAAATCTTTTTTCTGGTATATCCTGAGACCTAGTGGAATCAAACAAAACAATTTGCAAAGAACTGAGACACCTAAATCCTGAGTTATAGACTTTCAAAAAAAAACTTTTGAAAAAAAAAATCAAAAAGCGCCTATGTTTTTTTTGTTTTTATTGTAATATTTGAAATCTATATAATGTCATTTATAAAGAATTACACTGATATTATGTAGTTTAAAAGGTTTTCTATACAATGAAACCATTTTTTTTTATTTCCTCCATTGTATGTGTATAGGGGAACCATTTGAATTTAGGTAGGCCAAATGCAGGCGGAAATCCCCCAACTAGCCGCAGAGCTTAAGGGGTTAAAAGTGTCATTTAAATTTGTCAGATTAAAGCTCTAATACCAGGGATGAACACTAGAGGTCCTCATAAGATAAGGAATCGTTTGACCTCTAATGCTATTTAGCTCATTCTCAGTGTATAAGAATGACAATAATCCATAGAATCAGTTGATATATACTGTACTGTCAGTGTAATTTTACATAATTATTTTGTATAGGTGCTTAAAGAGCATTAAAATCTTTTTTTTTATCTTTTAAGGAAAAATTATATGATTTAAATACATATATACACTCTCACTGGTAGAACAAAAAATCTTATAAGTATGAAACTATACTGCTCAGCTCACTTAATTAGAATGAGAAACAAATACAAAAAGGCCAAAAAAAATCAACTAAGTTAATATGTATTTATTTTTAATATATTTGTTTATAATTATTTCACAGATGCTTATAGATTATTAAAATAATATTTAAAAATGCTTGTAGACCATAAAACATGGTAACTATTTAAAATAGGGTCTCTTTTGTTAACAATGGTTAATGAACTAACAAACACGAACAAACAACGAACAATATATTTGTACTCGATTTTCTTCAAACTTCATCAGAATAATGTAAAAGCCCTGATGCATCAAATGCTGTTGCCATGGCAAATAAATAAAAATAAAAAATACATTCAAAAATTTGTTTCCTGTGATATTTAAGGCAGATAGCGTGCTTAGAATTTCATTTTCCATTTTCAATTTTCAATGATTTATTATATATTTAAAGTGCAGCATCCTAACTCTTTGAAACTTTTTTCATACAAATAACTATTCATTCTGATCAAACACAGTTCATTTCATAATTATACAAAACTCCACGAATGAAAGAAAATAAAAAAACATATCTGATCTCACTCTGCTCTGCACTCAATGTGTGTGTTTGTGTGGTAAGTGGTTGAGTGTAAGGAGGGGGGATGGGTGGTAAGAGAAAGAGTCAGAGAGGAGGAGAGACAGTTAGGGTTAGTCCAAAGGGTTACTGTGAATGCATGTGCCAACTGGGCACCGTTTTCCTGATGCTATCGGGATGGCGACTGCGCAGACGGCGAGGGCCCGGTCATCGCTGCTTGCAGCTTTAATTCTTCTTCTGATTCTTCTTCTTCTCCAAAATGAAAAGTCTTTTTGAGGGCCTAAACATGCCTGAAAACTCACCAAACTTTGCACACGCATCAGACCTGGCGAAAATTTACATCTGATATGGTTTTCAGAAGTGGGTGTGCCAAAATGGCTCGATAGCGCCACCTATAAAATTTCAACGGAGTGCGCCTCGAGCTGCGTTTCACGTACATTTACGAAACTCGGTACACATATGTAACACACCAGCACCTACAAAAAAAGTCTCCTGGTGCAACATCCGAAACCCAACAGGAAGTCCGTTATATTGAATTTCCTGTACGATTTTTGTGCAGTTTTTGCCATTTTCAGGCCTCGTACTTTAACGAACTCCTCCTACAGTTTTTATCCGATCATCTTCAAATTTGCTGAGTGTCATCATAAGGCCTTTGCGATGTTAAATTGCGAAGCTTTAGAGTTTTCGTCAAAGGGCGTGTCCGTGGCGGCCGGACAAACTTTGATGTTTCGCCATGAAAAAGGAAGTTGCTATAACTCAGGCATACGATGTCCGATCTGCCTCAAACTTCACATGTTTGATAACAGTCCGGTCCTGAACACACGTCAATGCCCATATTCAGTTATAGTCATAGCGCCACCTGCTGACAACAGGAAGTGACATGTTTAACACTGTTACGGACTCCTAGCAACATATTGAAAAGCGTTAACAAGTCTTAAATAGGCTAGCAACATGCTACAAACATGCTAAAACATGCTAGCAACACTTAGCTAAGAGCTAAAGCATGCTATTAATACAAATGCAAAAGGAAATTGCTGTAACTCATGTATATAATGTCGAATCTGACCCAAACTTAATATTCAATATGCTACAAACATAGTAAAGCCAGCTAGCAACACTTAGCTAATATGCTAAAGCATGCTAATAATACAGTGAAACAGGAAGTTACTTTAACTCAGGCATACAATGTCCAATCAGCCCCAAACTTAACATGTTTGATAAGAGTCCTGGCCTGAACACACGCCCATGCCCGTATTCAGTTATAGTCATAGCGCCACCAGCTGGTAACAGGAAGCCACATGTTTAATACTGTTGTGGATGCCTAGCAACATTTTAAAAATATCAACAAGTGTTAAACAGGATAGCAACATGCTAGAAACATGCTATAACATGTTAGCAACATTTAGCTAAGTGCTAAAGCATGCTCTTAATGCAACGAAACAGGAAGTTACTGTAACTCAGGCATGCAATGTCCAATCAGTCCCAAACTTCACATGTTTGATAAGAGTCCTGGCCTGAAGATATATACATGCCCATATTCAGTTATAGTCACAGCGCCACCTGCTGACAACAGGAAGTGACGTTTAATGGTGTTACGGACTCCTGGCAATATATTAAAAAGTGTTAGCAAGTTTTAAATAGGCTAGCATCATGCTACAATCATGTAAAAAATACTAGCATCACTTCGCTAAAAGCTAAAGCATGATATTAATACAAAGAAAAATAAGTGTAACTCATGCATACAATGTCCAATCTGACCCAAGCTTAATATGTTTGATAAGAGTGCTGGTCTGAACACAAGCCCATGCCCATATTCAGTTATAGTCATAGTGCCACCTACTGGCAACAGGAAGTCACATGTTTAATACTGTTGTGGAAGCCCAGCAACATTTTAAAAATATCAACAAGTGTTAAATAGGGTAGCAACATGCTAGAAACATGTTTCCAACATTTAGCTAAGTGCTAAAGCATACTCTTAATGCAATGAAACAGGAAGTTACTGTAACTCAGGCATGCAATGTCCAATCAGCCCCAAACTTAATTTGTTTGATAAGAGTCCTGGCCTGAATACATTTACATGCCAATATTCAGTTATAGTCATAGCGCCACCAGCTGGCAACAGCAAATTACTTGTTTTACACTAACTTAAACATGCAATGTACAATTTGCACCAAACTTGACATGTTTGGCAATAGTCCTGGCCTGAAGACATCTAAAACCCAATATTCCGTAATTGCGCCACCTGTTGGCAGCAGGATATGTCATGTATTACACTCAAGCATGCCATGTTCAAGCTGCACCAAACTTCATATGTTTGATACAATCGCTGGCCTGAACACATCCGCATGCCAATATTCAGTTATACACATAGCGCCACCAGGTGGCAGCAAGAAAACTGACACATCTAAATGACTTCCACATAAAACTCCTAAATTTACTATGTTAAAAGCATAGTGCCCTCCATTCGCCACAGGTCGGCGGTGAGCCCGGTGCGAGGGCCCTCCCATCGCTGCTTGCAGCTTTAATTAGGGCCCGAGCCCAAAAGGGCGAAGGCCCTATTGTTCTTCTAAGGATTCTTATTTGTTTTTTTTTTGTTTTTTTTGTTTTTTTTTCAACCGTTGGGGCACTTTTGGGGGCCTTAACATACTCAAAAACTCTTGAAAATTTGCACACACGTTGGAATCTGCCGTCGTCCGGACGCCACAGAGGCTGGGACCCGGGCGTGGTTCAGGGCATTTACAGCGCCCCCTGGAACACAGTTTGAAAACTTGATGTACTGCGCACACATACTTGCACGTACTCATATGAAACTCGGTACACATATAGAACTCATCGAGCTGAACAACTTTTGTACTCTATGTCATGGGCTCCACGCAACAGGAAGTGAGATATTTAGGGCTGTTTAAAAAGCGCATGCTCTGGAATTTAACGTACTCCTCCCAGGAATTCCATGGGATTGTCACCAAACTCGGTCAGCATGATCTCAAGACATTGGGGACGCTAAATTGCGAGGAGATTTTTGATATCTCGAACGGTTTGGCCGTGGCAAGGCGACAAAGTTATGGCGAGAAATGAGAAACAGGAAGTGTCTAATAACTGTTGCACACATTGCCTGATTCTGATGAAACTTCACCAGTTTGTTCGTTGTATGATGCCGATTCCATAAATGTGACTATTATGAGTCAAAGTTATAGCGCCACCAACTGGCAGCAGGAAACGTGTCATTTACAAAATGCTTTGAAATCAGCCTCTTAATTTTACTCGATTTTCTTTAAACTTCATCAAAATCATGTCAAAACACGGCCGATAAGAATATGTAAAGGGGTCGATGATAAATCAAATGCTGTTGCCATGGCAACGTGTCAAACTTTAAAATTACATTCCTGTCTTTTCGAGGCAGATAACATGCTTAGAATTTCATGAAACTCAACACACACATCAATATTAATGATAGTTAGACACTGGCAAAAGGTCATAAATGGGCGTGGAGCAGGCACTCTATAGCGCCATCTTTTGACAAAAGTTGGGGGGTTAGTTTTTCCTACAGTCACCAAACTCTGTACATATATTGTTCTCATCAATCTGGACAACTTTCTAAATCAAACTCATTAGCTAAGACCAACAGAAAGCCGGCTATTTTGATTTGAAGGTGGATTTTTTGAAAAATCAGGTAGTAAACAAATTCACACTACTCCTAAGAACAACCAGCTGTTCACACCAAACTTTTTTAACATGAAGAGAAGATTCTGAAGATGTTAAATTGCGAGCGGATTTTGGATATCTCGAACGGTGTTGACGTGGTGATTTTTTAAAGATATAGTAAAAAACATAACCCTAATTTTTTATATCTTTAAAGTGCAGCATCCAAACTCTTTAAAACTTTTTTCACACAGAGATCTAATCATTCTGAGCAAGTGCTGGAAATATTAATTTTATACAAGCTTCAATGAATTAAAGAAAATTAAAAAAATAACTCAGAAACCTGCTGTCACTCTGGTGAATGTCTCTACAGTATGTGTGTGCGTTCAGTCAGGCACAGAGAAGCTCATTATTGCAGGGGGGAGGGGTGAGAGGCAGAGAGGGTGACAGAGTAGAGAGCCATCCTACAGACCATCTTTGAACAAAAAATGCACATATGTATTTTAATTACATAAATATGTCTGATCTTTGAGAGTCTGATATTTTGAGAAAATATAAAGGGTCACTTAGTCTTTCATTGTTCGTATTTTGCAGTTGTTTTTTATTTATTTTTTACTTAACTGTACCATGAACTTGTCCTATTCAGTCACATAGCAAAAGATTAAAAAAAATACAACTTTTTAGCATGATCAATTTATCTTCATTGATAGACAATATTTACATAGTGTTATTTATTGAATATAAAATAATAATAATAAAAAATTATGACAAACTTTGACAACAAAACAAACGTTACTGTTAATTTCTTCAAAACATCTGAAAACCATAATTTTAAGATCAGTTATAAATATATATATATATATCACCCCGTTAAAATACTCAACTTGATTTTTAAAGATATTTTGAAAGAATGAAGAGTTTATAGAGCACTTTATTGTGTATTGCTGTACACCCCCATGAACTGTGTTCATGTTCATGTTAATTTACAGTACATAAACTTTATATGAATACTTTTTTTAGCTTAATATTAATTAACATTAATAAATGCTATTTATTTATTGGTCATGTTAACTAATATAGTTAATTTTAACAAATGAAACTGGATGGCAACATTTTATATTTTGTGTGTATGTGTCTGTGTGTTGATTTTAAAGTGTAACCCTTTCAATTCTGTAAACTTTAAATCCAAACTAGCAGAGGGTTACTGTGAATGCATGTGCCAACTGGGCACCGTTTTCCTAATTGATTCTTAGTTATGTAGCACTTAAGAGTGATGTCTTATAACAGGAGTCACCTGCAAAGCAATATCCACACAAAAATTGTACAGATAGGTAACAATGACATTTAAGCAGAAGTGGTGGATGTAAAGGAAGCAATAATAACATTTTGCTATCATCATGAATCATGTTCTTATCATCATTTGTAGCATACTGGTTCACAGTTGGCATCTATCTGAAGTCCTTGCATTGATTGCATTTAATTAAATCAACATTATATTTGGTCAGTCTGATCTTGAGGCCTTAGAGATGTTAAATTGTGAAGATCTTGAGTTTTCATTAAAGGGCATGTCCGTGGTGGCCTGACAAAGTTTGATGTTTCTGCATAGACATAGAAGTGGTTATAACTTAGCCTGAAAATGTCTGATCTGCCACAAAATTCACAGGTTTGGTAAGAGTCCTGGCCTGAAGACACCTAAAGACCAATATTCAGATATTATCATAGCGCCACCTGTTGGCAGCAGGATATCTCATATATTTCACTAACTCAAACATACCAAGGTCAATCTGCACCAAACTTCATATGTTTGATAATAGTGCTGGCCTGAACACATCTACATGCCAATAATCAGTTATAGGCATAGCGCCACCAGCTGGCAGCGGCAAGTTTGGCACATTTAAGTGACTTTGACATATTTCTCCTACATTTACTGTATTAAAAGCATACTGCCCACCGTTTGCTGTTTTCCTGAAGCCACCGGTCGGCGGTGAGCCCGGGTGCGAGGGCCCGTTCATCGCTGCTCGCAGCTTTAATTAGGGCCCGAGCACCGATGGTGTGAGGACCCTATTGAATCTGCTCCGTTTATTATTATTAGGGCCCGAGCACCGATAGTGTGAGGACCCTATTGAATCTGCTCCGTTTATTAGGGCCCGAGCACCGATGGTGTGAGGACCCTATTGAATCTGCTCCGTTTATTATTATTATTATTAGGGCCCGAGCACCGATGGTGTGAGGACCCTATTGGATCTGCTCCGTTTCTTATTATTAGGGCCCGAGCCCAAAAGGGCGAAGGCCCTATTGTTCTTCTAAGGATTCTTATTTGTTTTTTTTGTTTTTTTTATTTTTATTTTTTTTCAACCGTTGGGGCACTTTTGGGGGCCTTAACATACTCAAAAACTCTTGAAAATTTGCACACACGTTGGAATCTGCCGTCGTCCGGACGCCACAGAGGCTGGGACCCGGGCGTGGTTCAGGGCATCTACAGCGCCCCCTGGAACACAGTTTGAAAACTTGATGTACTGCGCACACATACTTGCACGTACTCATATGAAACTCGGTACACATATAGAACTCATCGAGCTGAACAACTTTTGTACTCTATGTCATGGGCTCCACGCAAAAGGAAGTGAGATATTTAGGGCTGTTTAAAAAGCGCATGCTCTGGAATTTAACGTACTCCTCCCAGGAATTCCATGGGATTGTCACCAAACTCGGTCAGCATGATCTCAAGGCATTGGGGACGCTAAATTGCGAGGAGATTTTTGATATCTCGAACGGTTTGGCCGTGGCAAGGCGACAAAGTTATGGCGAGAAATGAGAAACAGGAAGTGTCTAATAACTGTTGCACACATTGCCTGATTCTGATGAAACTTCACCAGTTTGTTCCTTGTATGATGCCGATTCCATAAATGTGACTATTATGAGTCAAAGTTATAGCGCCACCAACTGGCAGCAGGAAACGTGTCATTTTCAAAATGCTTTGAAATCAGCCTCTTAATTTTACTCGATTTTCTTTAAACTTCATCAAAATCATGTCAAAACACGGCCGATAAGAATATGTAAAGGGGTCGATGATAAATCAAATGCTGTTGCCATGGCAACGTGTCAAACTTTAAAATTACATTCCTGTCTTTTCGAGGCAGATAACATGCTTAGAATTTCATGAAACTCAACACACACATCAATATTAATGATAGTTAGACACTGGCAAAAGGTCATAAATGGGCGTGGAGCAGGCACTCTATAGCGCCATCTTTTGACAAAAGTTTGGGGGTTAGTTTTTCCTACAGTCACCAAACTCTGTACATATATTGTTCTCATCAATCTGGACAACTTTCTAAATCAAACTCATTAGCTAAGACCAACAGAAAGCCGGCTATTTTGATTTGAAGGTGGATTTTTTGAAAAATCAGGTAGTAAACAAATTCACACTACTCCTAAGAACAACCAGCTGTTCACACCAAACTTTTTTAACATGAAGAGAAGATTCTGAAGATGTTAAATTGCGAGCGGATTTTGGATATCTCGAACGGTGTTGACGTGGTGATTTTTTAAAGATATAGTAAAAAACATAACCCTAATTTTTTATATCTTTAAAGTGCAGCATCCAAACTCTTTAAAACTTTTTTCACACAGAGATCTAATCATTCTGAGCAAGTGCTGGAAATATAAATTTTATACAAGCTTCAATGAATTAAAGAAAATTAAAAAAATAACTCAGAATCCTGCTGTCACTCTGGTGAATGTCTCTACAGTATGTGTGTGCGTTCAGTCAGGCACAGAGAAGCTCATTATTGCAGGGGGGAGGGGTGAGAGGCAGAGAGGGTGACAGAGTAGAGAGCCATCCTACAGACCATCTTTGAACAAAAAATGCACATATGTATTTTAATTACATAAATATGTCTGATCTTTGAGAGTCTGATATTTTGAGAAAATATAAAAGGTCACTTTGTCTTTCATTGTTCGTATTTTGCAGTTGTTGTTTTTTATTTATTTTTTACTTAACTGTACCATGAACTTGTCCTATTCAGTCACATAGCAAAAGATTTAAAAAAATACAACTTTTTAGCATGATCAATTTATCTTCATTGATAGACAATATTTACATAGTGTTATTTATTGAATATAAAATAATAATAATAAAAAAATATGACAAACTTTGACAACAAAACAAACGTTATTGTTATCTCTTCAAAACATCTGAAAACCATAATTTTAAGATCAGTTATAAATATATATATATTACCCCGTTAAAATACTCAACTTGATTTTTAAAGATATTTTGAAAGAATGAAGAGTTTATAGAGCACTTTATTGTGTATTGCTGTACACCCACATGAACTGTGTTCATGTTCATGTTAATTCACAGTACATAAACTTTATATGAATACTTTTTTTAGCTTAATATTAATTAACATTAATAAATGCTATTTATTTATTGGTCATGTTAACTAATATAGTTAATTTTAACAAATGAAACTGGATGGCAACATTTTATATTTTGTGTGTATGTGTCTGTGTGTTGATTTTAAAGTGTAACCCTTTCAATTCTGTAAACTTAAAATCCAAACTAGCAGAGGATTACTGTGAATGCATGTGCCAACTGGGCACCGTCTTCCTTATTGATTATTAGTTATGTAGCACTTAAGAGTGATGTCTTATAACAGGAGTCACCAGCAAAGCAATATCCACACAAAAATTGTACAGATAGGTAACAATGACATTTAAGCAGAAGTGGTGGATGTAAAGGAAGCAATAATAACATTTTGCTATCATCATGAATCATGTTCTTATCATCATTTGTAGCATACTGGTTCACAGTTGGCATTTATCTGAAGTCCTTGCATTGATTGCATTTAGTTAAATCAACATTATATTTGTTCAGTCTGATCTTGAAGCCTTAGAGATGTTAAATTGTGAAGATCTTGAGTTTTCATTAAAGGGCATGTCCGTGGTGGACTGACAAAGTTTGATGTTTCTGCATAGACATAGAAGTGAATATAACTTAGCCTGAAAATGTCTGATCTGCCACAAAATTCACAGGTTTGGTAAGAGTCCTGGCCTGAAGACACCTAAAGACCAATATTCAGATATTATCATAGCGCCACCTGTTGGCAGCAGGATATCTCATATATTTCACTAACTCAAACATACCAAGGTCAATCTGCACCAAACTTCATATGTTTGATAATAGTGCTGGCCTGAACACATCTACATGCCAATAATCAGTTATAGGCATAGCGCCACCAGCTGGCAGCGGCAAGTTTGGCACATTTAAGTGACTTTGACATATTTCTCCTACATTTACTGTATTAAAAGCATACTGCCCACCGTTTGCTGTTTTCCTGAAACCACCGGTCGGCGGTGAGCCCGGGTGCGAGGGCCCGTTCATCGCTGCTCGCAGCTTTAATTATTATTCTTCTTCTCCGGAATGAATCGCATTTTTGAGGGCCTAAACATACCCGAAAACTCATGAAACTTTGCACACACATCAAACCTGGCGAAAATGGACGTCTGATATGGGGTTCAGAGATGGGTGTGTCAAAATGGCTCGATAGCGCCACCTTTACACGTTCCGCGGTGTGCGCTTTCAGTTGTGATTCACGTACATGCACGAAAATCGGTACACACATGTAACTCACCAATACCTACAAAAAAGCCTCTTGGAGCAAAATTTGACACCCAACAGGAAGTCGGTTATTTTTAATTTTCTCAGCAAATTTTGTGTCATTTTTGCCATTTTCAGGCGTCATACTTGAACGAACTCCTCCTAGAGATTTATTCGGATCAACGCCAAATTTGCTGAGTCTAATCTAAAGCCCTTTGTGACGTTAAATTGCGAAGATCTAGAGTTTTCATCAGAGGGCGTGTCCGTGGCGGCCTCGCAAATTTCGATGCTTCGCCATGAAAAAGGAAGTTGCTATAACTCAGGCATAAAATGCCCGATCTGCCCCAAACTTCACATGTGTGATAACACTCCTGACCTGAAGACATCTACATGCCCATATTCAGTTTTACACATAGCGCCACCTGCAGGCACCAGGAAGTGACATGCTGTACTCTGCAACAAATTCCTCCTGGAGATTTAATCAGATCAACACCAAAATCGGTCAGTCTAATAAAAAGGCTTTAGCGATGTTAAATTGCGAAGATCTTGAGTTTTCGTTGAAGGGCGTGTCCGTGGCGGCCTGGCAAATTTCGTGGTCTCGCCATGGATATAAATCTTGTTATAACTCAGCCATAAAATGTCCGATTTGCCTCAAACTTCACATGTTCGATAAGAGTCCTGGCCTGAACCAATCTGAAGGCCTATATTCTATTATAATCACAGCGCCACCTGTTGGCAACAGGAAATGACTTGTACCAAACTCCTCCTAGAGATTTAATGATATTAACATTATATTTGGTCAGTCTGATCTCGAGGCCTTAGAGATGTTAAATTGTGAAGATCTTGAGTTTTCGTTAAAGGGCGTGTCCATGGCGGCCTGACAAAGTTTGATGTTTCGCCATGGACATAAAAGTTGTTATAACTCAGCCATAAAATGTCCGATCTGCCTCAAACTTCACATGTTTGGTAAGAGTCCTGGCCTGAAGACATCGAAAGGCCAATATACAGATATTATTATAGCGCCACCTATTGGCAGCAGGATATATCATATCTTGCACTAACTCAAACATACCAAAGTCAATCTGCACCAAACTTCATATGTTTGATGAAAGTGGTGGCCTGAACACATCTACATGCCAATAATCAGTTATATGCATAGCGCCACCAGCTGGCAGCAGGAAATTTGGCACATTTAAGTGACTTTGACATATTTCTCCTATTTTTACTGTATTAAAAGCATACTACCCACCATTTGCTGTTTTCCTAAAGCCATCGGTCGGCGGTGAGCCCGGGTGCGAGGGCCCGTTCATCGCTGCTTGCAGCTTTAATTAGGGCCCGAGCCCAAAAGGGCGAAGGCCCTATTGTTCTTCTAAGGGTTCTTATTTTTTTTTTTTTTTTTTTTTTTTTTTCAACCGTTGGGGCACTTTTGGGGGCCTTAACATACTCAAAAACTCTTGAAAATTTGCACACATGTCGGAATCTGCCGTCGTCCGGACGCCACAGAGGCTGGGACCCGGGCGTGGTTCAGGGCCTCTACAGCGCCCCCTGGAACACAGTTTGAAAACTTGATGTACTGCGCACACATACTTGCACGTATTGATATGAAACTCGGTACACATATAGATCTCACTGAGCCAAACAACTTTTGTACTCTATGTCATGGGCTGAACGCAACAGGAAGTGAGATATTTAAGGCTGTTTAAAAAGCGCATGCTCTGGAATTTAACGTACTCCTCCCAGGGTTTCCATAGGATTGTCACCAAACTCGGTCAGCATGATCTCAAGACATTGGGGACGCTAAATTGCGAGGAGATTTTTGATATCTCGAACGGTTTGGCCGTGGCAAGGCGACAAAGTTATGGCGAGAAATGAGAAACAGGAAGTGTCTAATTACTGTTGCACACATTGCTTGATTCTTATGAAACTTCACCGGTTTGTTTGTTGTATGATGCCGCTTCCATAAATGTGACTATTATGAGTCAAAGTTATAGCGCCACCAACTGGCAGCAGGAAACGTGTCATTTTCAAAATCCTTTGAAATCAGCCTCTTAATTTTACTTGATTTTCTTCAAACTTCATCAAAATCATGTCAAAACACGGCCGATGAGAATATGTAAAGGGGTCGATGATAAATCAAATGCTGTTGCCATGGCAACGTGTCAAACTTTAAAATTAGATTCCTGTCTTTTCGAGGCAGATAACATGCTTAGAATTTCATGAAACTCAACACACACATCAATATTAATGATAGTTAGACACTGGCAAAAGGTCATAAATGGGCGTGGAGCAGGCACTCTATAGCGCCATCTTTTGACAAAAGTTGGGGGGTTAGTTTTTCCTACAGTCACCAAACTCTGTACATATATTGTTCTCATCAATCTGGACAACTTTCTAAATCAAACTCATTAGCTAAGACCAACAGGAAGCCGGCTATTTTGATTTGAATGTGGATTTTTGGAAAAATCAGGCTGTAAACAAATTCACACTCCTTCTAAGAAAAATAAGGTATTCACACCAAACTTTTTTAACATGAAGAGAAGATTCTGAAGATGTTAAATTGCGAGCGAATTTGGGATATCTTGAACGGTGTTGACGTGGTGATTTTTTAAAGATGTAGTAAAAAACATAACCGTAATTTTTTTATATCTTTAAAGTGCAGCATCCAAACTCTTTACAACTTTTTTCACACAGAGATCTTATCATTCTGAGCAAGTGGTGTAAATATCAATTTTATGCAAGCTTCTATGAATTAAAGAAAATTAAAAAAAGAAATTAGAAACCTGCTGTCACTCTGCCTGTGCCTGTCTGTGTTCAGTCACCATTGAGTCACTGAAGAGTGACTGAAGGGGGGAGGGGTGTAAGGGAGAGAGACCAGTGGAACATGCTGTTTTGCTTAAGACCATCTTTTAGGAAGATGAACATTGCTGTAGCGTAATCGACATAAATATGTCTGATATTTTGAGAAAATATAAAGGGTCATTAAATCTTTCATTGTTTTGTATTTTGCAGTTGTTGTTTTTTATTTATTTTTACTGAACTGTACCATGAACTTGTCCTATTCAGTCACATAGCAAAAGATTAAGAAAAATACAACTTTTAAGCATGAGTGAATAATCTTCATTGTAGACAATATTTTCATAGTGGTATTTATTGAATATAAAATTATAATAATTAAAAATTTCAAGACAAACTTTGACAACAAAACAAACTTAGCTGTTATCTGTTCAAAACATCCGAAAACCATCATTTTAAGATCAGTTATATATATATCGCCCCATTAAAACACTCAACTTGATTTTTAAAGATATTTTGAAAGAATTAAGCGTTTATAGAGCACTTTGTGTATTGCTGTACACCCACATGAACTGTGTTCATGTTCATGTCAATTCACAGTACATAAACTAATTTACCTTTAAACAATATATGAATACTTTTTTTTAGCTTAATATTAATTAACATTAATAAATGCTATTTAATTATTGTTCATGTTAACTAATATAGTTAATGTTAACAAATGAAACTGGATGGCATCATTTTATATATTGTGTGTATGTGTCTCTGTGTTGATTTTAAAGTGTAACCCTTTCAATTCAGTAAACTTAAAATCCAAACTAGCAGAGGGTTACTGTGAATGCATGTGCCAACTGTGCACCGTTTTCCTTATTGATTCTTAGTTATGTAGCGCTTAAGAGTGATGTCTTATAACAGGAGTCACCAGCAAAGCAATATCCACATACAAATTGTACAGATAGGTAACGATTTAAGCAGAAGTGGTGAATGTAATGCAAGCAATAATAACATTTTGTTATCATCATGAATTACATGTTCTTATCATCATCATCAAATTATTGGGAAAATGTTCACATTTGGTTCACAGTTGGCATTATCTGAAGTCCTTGCAGGGGATTAGGTTTATAGCAAACTCCTCCTAGACATTTAATGAAATCAACATTATATTTGGTCAGTCTGATCTAGAGGCCTTAGAGATGTTAAATTGTGAAGATCTTGAGTTTCAGTAAAGGGCGTGTCCGTGGCGGCCTGACAAAGTTTGATGTTTTGCCATGGACATAGGTGTAATAACTCAGCCATAAAATGTCTGATCTGCCTCAAACTTCAGAGGTTTGGTAAGAGTCCTGGCCTGAAGACACCTAAAGGCCAATATTCAGATATTATCATAGCGCCACCTGTTGACACCAGGATATATCATATCTTTCACTAACTCAAACATACCAAGGTCAATCTGCACCAAACTTCATATGTTTGATAATAGTGCTGGCCTGAACACATCTACATGCCATTTAAAGGCATAGCGCCACCAGCTGCCAATGGGAAGTTTGGCACATTTAAATGACTTATGACATATTTCTCATATATTTACTGTATTAAAAGCATACTGCCCACCCTTTGCTGTTTTCCTAAAGCCACCGGTCGGCGGTGAGCCCGGGTGCGAGGGCCCGTTCATCGCTGCTTGCAGCTTTAATTAGGGCCCGAGCACCGATGGTGTGAGGACCCTATTGAATCTGCTCCGTTTATTATTAGGGCCCGAGCACCGATGGTGTGAGGACCCTATTGGATCTGCTTCGTTTATTATTATTATTATTATTATTATTCTTCTCCAAAATGAATCGCATTTTTGAGGGCTTAGACATACCCGAAAACTCATGAAACTTCGCACACACATCAGACCTGGCGAAAATTTACGTCTGATATGGGTTGCAGAAGTGGGTGTGGCAAAATGGCTCGATAGCGCCACCTTTACACGTTCCGCGGTGTGCGCTTTCAGTTGTGATTCACGTACATGCACGAAAATCGGTACACACATGTAGCTCACCAATACCTACAAAAAAGCCTCTTGGAGCAAAATTTGGCACCCAACAGGAAGTCGGTTATTTTTAATTTTCTTAGCAAAATTTGTGTAATTTTTGCCATTTTCAGGCGTCATACTTGAACGAACTCCTCCTAGAGATTTATTCGGATCAACGGCAAATTTGGTGAGTCTAATCTAAAGCCCTTTGTGACGTTAAATTGCGAAGATCTAGAGTTTTCATCGGAGGGCGTGTCCGTGGCGGCCTGGCAAATTTCGATGCTTCGCCATGAAAAAGGAAGTTGCTATAACTCAGGCATAAAATGCCCGATCTGCCCCAAACTTCACATGTGTGATAACACTCCTGACCTGATGACATCTACATGCCCATATTCAGTTTTACTCATAGCGCCACCTGCTGGCACCAGGAAGTGTCATGCTGTACTCTGCAACAAACTCCTCCAAAAGATTTAATCAGATCAACACCAAAATCGGTCAGTCTAATAAAAAGGCTTTAACGATGTTAAATTGTGAAGATCTTGAGTTTTCGTTGAAGGGTGTGTCCGTGGCGGCCTGGCAAATTTCGTGGTCTCGCCATGGATATAAAACTTGTTATAACTCAGCCATAAAATGTCCGATTTGCCTCAAACTTCACATGTTCGATAAGAGTCCTGGCCTGAACACATCTGAAGGCCAATATTCTATTATAATCACAGCGCCACCTGTTGGCAATAGGAAATTACTTGTAGCAAACTCCTCCTAGAGATTTAATGATATCAACATTATCTTCAGTCAGTCTGATCTAGAGGTCTTAGAGATGTTAAATTGCGAAGAACTTGAGTTTTCGTTAAAGGGTGTGTCCGTGGCGGCGTCACAAAGTTTGATGTTTCGCCATGGACATAGAAGTTGTTATAACTCAGCCATAAAATGTCCGATCTGCCTCAAACTTCACAGGTTTTGTAAGAGTCCTGGCCTGAAGACACCTAAAGGCCAATATTCAGATATTATCATAGCGCCACCTGTTGGCAGCAGGATATATCATATATTTCACTAACTCAAACATACCAAGGTCAATCTGCACCAAACTTTATATGTTTGATGAAAGTGCCAGCCTGAACACATCTACATGCCAATAATCAGTTATAGGCATAGCGCCACCAGCTGGAAGCAGGAAATTTGGCACATTTAAGTGACTTTGACATATTTCTCCTATTTTTACTGTATTAAAAGCATACTACCCACCATTTGCTGTGTTCCTAAAGCCACCGGTCGGCGGTGAGCCCGTGTGCGAGGGCCCGTTCATCGCTGCTTGCAGCTTTAATTATTATTATTATTATTATTATTATTATTATTATTATTATTCTTCTCCAAAATGAATCGCATTTTTGAGGGCTTAGACATACCCGAAAACTCATGAAACTTTGCACACACATCAAACCTGGCGAAAATTTACGTCTGATATGGGTTTCAGAGATGGGTGTGGCAAAATGGCTCGACAGCGCCACCGTTAGACGTTCAGCGGTGTGCGCTTTCAGCTGTGATTCACGTACATGCACGGAAATCGGTACACACATGTAACACACCAATACCTACAAAAAAGCCTCTTGGAGCAAAATTTGACACCCAACAGGAAGTCGGTTATTTTTAATTTTCTCAGCAAATTTTGTGTCATTTTTGCCATTTTCAGGCCTCGTACTTGAACGAACTCCTCCTAGAGATTTATTCGGATCAACGCCAAATTTGCTGAGTTTAATCTAAAGCCCTTTGTGACGTTAAATTGCGAAGATCTAGAGTTTTCATCAGAGGGCGTGTCCGTGGCGGCCTGGCAAATTTCGATGCTTCGCCATGAAAAAGGAAGTTGCTACAACTCAGGCATAAAATGTCCGATCTGTCCCAAACTTCACATGTGTGATAACACTCCTGACCTGATGACATCTATATGTCCATATTCAGTTATAGTCATAGCGCCACCTGCTGGCAACAGGAAGTGTCATGCTGTACTCTGCAACAAACTCCTCCTAGAGATTTATACAGATCAACACCAAAATCGGTCAGTCTAAGCAAAAGGCTTTAGTGATGTTAAATTGCGAAGATCTTGAGTTTTCGTTGAAGGGCGTGTCCGTGGCGGCCTGACAAATTTCGAGGTCTCGCCATGGATATAAAACTTGTTATAACTCAGCCATAAAATGTCCGATTTGCCTCAAACTTCACATATTCGATAAGAGTCCTGGCCTGAACAAATCTGAAGGCCAATATTCTATTATAATCACAGCGCCACCTGTTGGCAACAGGAAATTACTTGTAGCAAACTCCTCCTAGAGATTTAATGATATCAACTTTATATTTGTTCAGTCTGATCTAGAGGCCTTAGAGATGTTAAATTGCGAAGATCTTGAGTTTTCGTTAAATGGCGTGTCTGTGGCGGCGTGACAAAGTTTGATGTTTCGCCATGGACATAGAAGTTGTTATAACTCAGGTATAAAATGTCCGATCTGCCTCAAACTTCACAGGTTTGGTAAGAGTCCTGGCCTGAAGACACCTAAAGGCCAATATTCAGATATTATCATAGCGCCACCTGTTGGCAGCAGGATATATCATATCTTTCACTAACTCAAACATACCAAGGTCAATCTGCACCAAACTTCATATGTTTGATGAAAGTGGTGGCCTGAACACATCTACATGCCAATAATCAGTTATAGGCATAGCGCCACCAGCTGGCAGCAGGAAATTTGGCACATTTAAGTGACTTTGACATATTTCTCCTATTTTTACTGTATTAAAAGCATACTACCCACCATTTGCTGTTTTCCTAAAGCCACCGGTCGGCGGTGAGCCCGGGTGCGAGGGCCCGTTCATCGCTGCTTGCAGCTTTAATTATTATTATTATTATTCTTATCCGGAATGAATCGCATTTTTGAGGGCCTAGACATACCCGAAAACTAACGAAACTTCGCACACACATCAGACCTGGCGAAAATGGACGTCTGATATGGGTTGCAGAAGTGGGTGTGGCAAAATGGCTCAATAGCGCCACCTTTACACGTTCCGCGGTGTGCGCATTCAGCTGTGATTATCGTACATGCA
The DNA here is from genome assembly GCF_049309525.1 of Garra rufa. Classification (NCBI taxonomy): domain Eukaryota; kingdom Metazoa; phylum Chordata; class Actinopteri; order Cypriniformes; family Cyprinidae; genus Garra; species Garra rufa. The sequence continues at coordinate 2,089,855 of NC_133365.1, read as the reverse complement.
CAAAAATCGGTACACACATGTAGCACACCAATACCTACAAAAAAGCCTCTTGAGATAAAATCCGAAACCCAACAGGAAGTCGGTTATTATTAATTTTCTCAGCAAAATTTGTGTCATTTTTGCCATTTTCAGGTGTCATACTTGAACGAACTCCTCCTAGAGATTTATTCCGATCAACACCAAATTTGGTGAGTCTAATCTAAAGCCCTTTGTGACGTTAAATTGTGAAGATCTAGAGTTTTCATCAGAGGGCGTGTCCGTGGCGGCCTCGCAAATTTCGATGTTTCGCCATGAAAAAGGAAGTTGCTATAACTTAGGCATAAAATGTCCGATATGTCCCAAACTTCACATGTGTGATAACACTCCTGACCTGAAGACATCTACATGCCCATATTCAGTTATAGTCATAGCGCCACCTGCAGGCAACAGGAAGTGTCATGCTGTACTCTACAACCAACTCCTCCTAGAGATTTATACAGATCAACACCAAAATCGGTCAGTCTAATATAAAGGCCTTAGCGATGTTAAATTGTGAAGATCTTGAGTTTTCGGTAAAGGGCGTGTCCGTGGCGGCCTGACAAATTTCGAGGTCTCGCCATGGATATAAAACTTGTTATAACTCAGCCATAAAATGTCCGATTTGCCTCAAACTTCACATATTCGATAAGAGTCCTGGCCTGAACACATCTGAAGACCAATATTCTATTATAATCACAGCGCCACCTGTTGGCAACAGGAAATGACTTGTATCAAACTCCTCCTAGAGATTTAATGATATCAACATTATATTTGGTCAGTCTGATCTAGAGGCCTTAGAGATGTTAAATTGCGAAGATCTTGAGTTTTCGTTAAAGGGCATGTCCGTGGCGGCGTGACAAAGTTTGATGATTCGCCATGGACATAGAAGTTGTTATAACTCAGCCATAAAATGTCCGATCTGCCTCAAACTTCACAGGTTTGGTAAGAGTCCTGGCCTGAAGACACCTAAAGGCCAATATTCAGATATTATCATAGCGCCACCTGTTGGCAGCAGGATATATCATATCTTTCACTAACTCAAACATACCATGTTCAATCTGCACCAAACTTCATATGTTTGATGAAAGTGGTGGCCTGAACACATCTACATTCCAATAATCAGTTATAGGCATAGCGCCACCAGCTGGCAGCAGGAAATTTGGCACATTTAAGTGACTTTGACATATTTCTCATATTTTTAATGTATTAAAAGCATACTACCAACCATTTGCTGTGTTCCTAAAGCCACCGGTCGGCGGTGAGCCCGTGTGCGAGGGCCCGTTCAACGCTGCTTGCAGCTTTAATTAGGGCCCGAGCACCGATGGTGTGAGGACCCTATTGGATCTGCTTCGTTTATTATTATTATTATTATTATTATTCTTCTCCAAAATGAATCGCATTTTTGAGGGCTTAGACATACCCGAAAACTCATGAAACTTCGCACACACATCAGACCTGGCGAAAATTTACGTCTGATATGGGTTTCAGAAGTGGGTGTGGCAAAATGGCTCGACAGCGCCACCTTTACACGTTCCGCGGTGTGCGCTTTCAGCTGTGATTCATGTACATGCACGGAAATCGGTACACACATGTAACACACCAATACCTACTAAAAAGCCTCTTGGAGCAAAATCCGGAACCCAACAGGAAGTCGGTTAATATTAATATTCTCAACAAAATTTGTGTCATTTTTGCCTTTTTCAGGTGTCGTACTTGAACGAACTCCTCCTACAGATTTATTCGGATCAACACCAAATTTGCAGAGTCTAGTCTAAAGCCCTTTGTGACGTTAAATTGTGAAGATCTAGAGTTTTCATCGGAGGGCGTGTCCGTGGCGGCCTCGCAAATTTCGATGTTTCGCCATGAAAAAGGAAGTTGCTATAACTCAGGCATACAATGTCCTATCTGTCCCAAACTTCACATGTGTGATAACACTCCTGACCTGAAGACATCTACATGCCCATATTCAGTTACAGTCATAGCGCCACCTGCAGGCAACAGGAAGTGTCATGCTGTACTCTACAACCAACTCCTCCTAGAGATTTATTCAGATCAACACCAAAATCGGTCAGTCTAATATAAAGGCCGTAGCGATGTTAAATTGTGAAGATCTTGAGTTTTCGGTAAAGGGCGTGTCCGTGGCGGCCTGACAAATTTCGAGGTCTCGCCATGGATATAAAACTTGTTATAACTCAGCCATAAAATGTCCGATTTGCCTCAAACTTCACATATTAGATAAGAGTCCTGGCCTGAACACATCTGAAGGCCAATATTCTATTATAATCACAGCGCCACCTGTTGGCAACAGGAAATGACTTGTATAAAATTCCTCTTAGAGATTTAATAATATCAACATTATATTTGGTCAGTCTGATCTAGAGGCCTTAGAGATGTTAAATTGCGAAGATCTTGAGTTTTCGTTAAAGGGCGTGTCTGTGGCGGCGTGACAAAGTTTGATGTTTCGCCATGGACATAGAAGTTGTTATAACTCAGCCATAAAATGTCCGATCTGCCTCAAACTTCACAGGTTTGGTAAGAGTCCTGGCCTGAAGACACCTAAAGGCCAATATTCAGATATTATCATAGCGCCACCTGTTGGCAGCAGGATATATCATATCTTTCACTAACTCAAACATACCAAGGTCAATCTGCACCAAACTTCTTATGTTTGATGAAAGTGGTGGCCTGAACACATCTACATGCCAATAATCAGTTATAGGCATAGCGCCACCAGCTGGCAGCAGGAAGTTTGGCACAATTAAGTGACTTTTATCTATTTTTCCTACATTTACTGTATTAAAAGCATACTGCCCACCGTTTGCTGTTTTCCTAAAGCCACCGGTCAGCGGTGAGCCCGTGTGCGAGGGCCCGTTCATCGCTGCTTGCAGCTTTAATTATTAGGGCCCGAGCACCGATGGTGTGAGGACCCTATTGGATCTGCTTCGTTTATTATTATTATTATTATTATTATTATTATTATTATTATTATTATTATTATTCTCCAAAATGAATCGCATTTTTGAGGGCTTAGACATACCCGAAAACTCATGAAACTTCGCACACACATCAGACCTGGCGAAAATTTACGTCTGATATGGGTTTTAGAAGTGGGTGTGGCAAAATGGCTCGACAGCGCCACCTTTACACGTTCCGCGGTGTGCGCTTTCAGTTGTGATTCACGTACATGCACGTAAATCGGTACACACATGTAACACACCAATACCTACAAAAAAGCCTCTTGGAGCAAAATCCGGAACCCAACAGGAAGTCGGTTAATATTAATATTCTCAACAAAATTTGTGTCATTTTTGCCATTTTCAGGCGTCGTGCTTGAACGAACTCCTCCTAGAGGTTTATTCGGATCAACACCAAATTTTCAGAGTCTAGTCTAAAGCCCTTTGTGACGTTAAATTGTGAAGATCTAGAGTTTTTATCGGAGGGCGTGTCCATGGCGGCCTCGCAAATTTCGATGTTTCGCCATGAAAAAGGAAGTTGCTATAACTCAGGCATACAATGTCCGATCCGTCCCAAACTTCACATGTGTGATAACAATCCTGACCTGATGACATCTACATGCCCATATTCAGTTATAGTCATAGCGCCACCTGCAGGCAACAGGAAGTGTCATGCTGTACTCTGCAACAAACTCCTCCAAGAGATGTTATCAGATCAACACCAAAATCGGTCAGTCTAATAAAAAGGCTTTAGCGATATTAAATTGCGACGATCTTGAGTTTTCGTTGAAGGGCGTGTCCGTGGCGGCCTGGCAAATTTCGAGGTCTCGCCATGGATAATACACTTGTTATAACTCAGCCATAAAATGTCTGATTTGCCTCAAACTTCACATGTTCGATAAGAGTCCTGGCCTGAACCAATCTGAAGGCCAATATTCTATTATAATCACAGCGCCACCTGTTGGCAACAGGAAATGACTTGTATCAAACTCCTCCTGGAGATTTAATGATATCAACATTATATTTGGTCAGTCTGATCTAGAGGCCTTAAAGATGTTAAATTGCGAAGATCTTGAGTTTTCGTTAAAGGGCGTGTCTGTGGCTGCATGACAAAGTTTGATGTTTCGCCATGGACATAGAAGTTGTTATAACTCAGCCATAAAATGTCCGATCTGCCTCAAACTTCACAGGTTTGGTGAGAGTCCTGGCCTGAAGACACCTAAAGACCAATATTCAGATATTATCATAGCGCCACCTGTTGGCAGCAGGATATATCATATCTTTCACTAACTCAAACATACCAAGGTCAATCTGCACCAAACTTCATATGTTTGATGAAAGTGGTGGCCTGAACACATCTACATGTCAATAATCAGTTATAGGCATAGCGCCACCAGCTGGCAGCAGGAAATTTGGCACATTTAAGTGACTTTGACATATTTCTCCTATTTTTACTGTATTAAAAGCATACTACCCACCATTTGCTGTGTTCCTAAAGCCACCGGTCGGCGGTGAGCCCGTGTGCGAGGGCCCGTTCATCGCTGCTTGCAGCTTTAATTAGGGCCCGAGCACCGATGGTGTGAGGACCCTATTGGATCTGCTTCGTTTATTATTATTAGGGCCCGAGCACTACAGTGCGAGGACCCTATTGGAATTGCTCCGTTTATTATTCTTCTTCTTCTTCTTCTTCTTCTTCTTCTCCAAAGTGAAAAGTCTTTTTGAGGGCCTAAACATGCCCGAAAACTCACGAAACTTTGCACACGCATCAGACCTGGCAAAAATTTACATCTGATATGGTTTTCAAAAGTGGGTGTGGCAAAATGGCTCGATAGCGCCACCTATAAAATTTCAACGGAGTGCCCCTCGAGCTACGTTTCATGTACATGTACGAAACTCGGTACACATATGTAACACACCAATACCTACAAAAAAGTCTCCCGGTGCAACATCCGAAACCCAACAGGAAGTCCGTTATATTGAATTTCCTGTACGATTTTTGTGCAGTTTTTGCCATTTTCAGGCCTCATACTTTAACAAACTCCTCCTACAGTTTTTATCCGATCATCTTCAAATTTGCTAAGTGTCATCATAAGGCCTTTGCGATGTTAAATTGCGAAGCTTTAGAGTTTTCGTCGAAGGGCGTGTCCGTGGCGGCCGGACAAACTTTGATGTTTCGCCATGAAAAAGGAAGTTGCTATAACTCAGGCATACGATGTCCGATCTGCCTCAAACTTCACATGTTTGATGACTGTCCGGTCCTGAACACACGTCAGTGCCCATATTCAGTTATAGTCATAGCGCCACCTGCTGACAACAGGAAATGACATGTTTAACACTGTTAAGGACTCCTAGAAACATATTGAAAAGCGTTAACAAGTCTTAAATAGGCTAGCAACATGCTACAAACATGCTAAAACATGCTAGCAACACTTAGCTAAGAGCTAAAGCATGCTATTAATACAAATACAAAAGGAAATTGCTGTAACTCATGTATATAATGTTGAATCTGACCCAAACTTAATGTTCAACATGCTACAAAAATAATAAAGCATGCTAGCAACACTTAGCTAATATGCTAAAGCATGCTAATAATACAATGAAACAGGAAGTTACTCTAACTCAGGCATACAATGTCCAATCAGCCCCAAACTTAACATGTTTGATAAGAATCCTGGCCTAAACACACGCCAATGCCCGTATTCAGTTATAGTCATAGCGCCACCAGCTGGTAACAGGAAGCCACATGTTTAATACTGTTGTGGATGCCTAGCAACATTTTAAAAAAATTCAACAACTGTTAAACAGGGAAGCAACATGCTAGAAACATGCTATAAAATGTTAGCAACATTTAGCTAAGTGCTAAAGCATACTCTTAATGCAATTAAACAGGAAGTTACTGTAACTCAGGCATGCAATGTCCAATCAGCCCCAAACTTCACATGTTTGATAACAGTGCTGGCCTGAAGATATCTACATGCCAATATTCAGTTATAGTTATAGCGCCACCTACTGTCAACAGGAAGTGACATGTTTAACACTGTGACACACTATTAGCAACACACTAAAAAAGCCATTGAGTGCTAAACTAGTTTAAAACGTACTCAAACATGCTAGCAACACTTACTTAGTGCTAAAGCATGTTGTTAAAGACAAAAAACAGGAAGTTACTGTAACTCAGACATGCAATGTCCAATCAGCCCCAAACTTCACGTTTGATAAGAGTCCTGGCCTGAAGATATATACATGCCCATATTCAGTTATAGTCACAGCGCCACCTGCTGACAACAGGAAGTGACGTTTAATGGTGTTACGGACTCCTAGCAACATAATAAAAAGCGTCAGCAAGTTTTAAATAGGCTAGCATCATGCTAGAATCATGTTAAAACATGCTAGCAACACTTAGCTGAGAGCTAAAGCATGATATTAATACAAAGAAAAATAAGTGTAACTCATGCATACAATGTCCAATCTGACCCAAGCTTAATATGTTTGATAAGAGTCCTGGTCTGAACACAAGCCCATGCCCATATTCAGTTATAGTGATAGTGCCACCTGCTGGCAACAGGAAGTCACATGTTTAATACTGTTGTGGATGCCAAGCAACATTTTAAAAATACCAACAAGTGTTAAATAGGGTAGCAACATGCTAGAAACATGTTAGCAACATTTAGCTAAGTGCTAAAGCATACTCTTAATGCAATGAAACAGGAAGTTACTGTAACTCAGGCATGCAATGTCCAATCAGCCCCAAACTTAATATGTTTGATAAGAGTCTTGGCCTGAATACATTTACATGCCAATATTCAGTTATAGTCATAGCGCCACCAGCTGGCAACAGCAAATTACTTGTTTTACACTAACTTAAGCATCCAATGTACAATTTGCACCAAACTTGACATGTTTGCCAATAGTCCTGGCCTGAAGACATCTAAAAGCCAATATTTTGTAATAGCGCCACCTGTTGGCAGAAGGATATGTCATGACTTACACTCAAGCATGCCATGTTCAAGCTTCACCAAACTTCATATGTTTGATAAAAGCACTGGCCTGAACACATCTGCATGCCAATATTCAGTTATAGGCATAGCGCCACCAGCTGGCAGAAGGAAAATTGGCACATATCAATGACTTTGACATATTCCTCCTACATTTTCTGTGTTAATAGCATAGTGCCCACCATTCGCCACCGATCGGCGGTGAGCCCGAGTGCGAGGGCCCTACCATCGCTGCTTGCAGCTTTAATTATTATTATTCTTCTTCTCCGGAATGAATCGCATTTTTGAGGGCCTAAACATACCCGAAAACTCATGAAACTTTGCACACACATCAAACCTGGCGAAAATGGATGTCTGATATGGGTTTCAGAGATGGGTGTGGCAAAACGGCTCGATAGCGCCACCTTTACACGTTCCGCGGTGTGCGCTTTCAGCTATGATTCACGTACATGCATGAAAATCGGTACACACATGTAACTCACCAATACCTACAAAAAAGCCTCCTGGGACAAAATCCGAAACCCAACAGGAAGTCGGTTATTATTAATTTTCTTAGCAAAATTTGTGTCATTTTTGCCATTTTCAGGCGTCGTACTTGAACGAACTCCTCCTAGAGATTTACTCCGATCAACAGCAAATTTGGTGAGTCTAATCTAAAGCCCTTTGTGACGTTAAATTGTGAAGATCTAGAGTTTTCATCGGAGGGCGTGTCCGTGGCGGCCTCGCAATTTTCGATGTTTCGCCATGAAAAAGGAAGTTGCTATAACTTAGGCATAAAATGTCCGATCTGTCCCAAACTTCACATGTGTGATAACACTCCTGACCTGATGACATCTACATATCCATATTCAGTTATAGTCATAGCGCCACCTGCTGGCAACAGGAAGTGTCATGCTGTACTCCACAACCAACTCCTCCTAGAGATTTATACAGATCAACACCAAAATCGGTCAGTCTAATATAAAGGCCTTAGTGATGTTAAATTGTGAAGATCTTGAGTTTTCGTTGAAGGGCGTGTCCGTGGCGGCCTGACAAATTTCGAGGTCTCGCCATGGATATAAAACTTGTTATAACTCAGCCATAAAATGTCCGATTTGCCTCAAACTTCACATATTCGATAAGAGTCCTGGCCTGAACACATCTGAAGGCCAATAATCTATTATAATCACAGCGCCACCTGTTGGCAACAGGAAATGACTTGTATCAAACTCCTCCTAGAGATTTAATGATATCGACATTATATTTGGTCAGTCTGATCTAGAGGCCTTAGAGATGTTAAATTGCGAAGATCTTGAGTTTTCGTTAAAGGGCGTGTCCGTGGCTGCGTGACAAAGTTTGATGTTTCGCCATGGACATAGAAGTTATTATAACTCAGCCATAAAATGTCCGATCTGCCTCAAACTTCACATGTTTGGTAAAAGTCCTGGCCTGAAGACATCTAAAGGCCAATATACAGATATTATTATAGCGCCACCTATTGGCAGCAGGATATATCATATCTTGCACTAACTCACACATACCAAGGTCAATCTGCACCAAACTTCATATGTTTGATCAAAGTGCTGGCCTGAACACATTTACATGCCAATAATCAGTTATAGGCATAGCGCCACCAGCTGGCAGCAGGAAGTTTGGCACATTTAAGTGACTTTGATCTATTTTTCCTACATTTACTGTATTAAAAGCATACTGCCCACCGTTTGCTGTGTTCCTAAAGCCACCGGTCGGCGGTGAGCCCGTGTGCGAGGGCCCGTTCATCGCTGCTTGCAGCTTTAATTAGGGCCCGAGCACCGATGGTGTGAGGACCCTATTGAATCTGCTCCGTTTATTATTATTATTATTATTAGGGCCCGAGCACCGATGGTGTGAGGACCCTATTGGATCTGCTCCGTTTATTATTATTATTATTATTATTATTATTCTTCTCCAAAATGAATCGCATTTTAGAGGGCCTAAACATGCCCGAAAAGTCACGAAACTTTGCACACACATCAAACCTGGTGAAAATTTACGTCTGATATGGGGTTCAGAAGTGGGTGTGGCAAAATGGCTCGACAGCGCCACCTTTACACGTTCAGCGGTGTGCGCTTTCAGCTGTGATTCACGTACATGCACGAAAATAGGTACACACATGTAACACACCAATACCTATAAAAAAGCCTCTTGGAGGAAAATTTTACACCCAACAGGAAGTCGGTTATTTTTAATTTTCTCAGCAAAATTTGTGTCATTTTTGCCATTTTCAGGCTTCGTACTTGAACGAACTCCTCCTAGAGATTGATTCGGATCAATGCCGAATTTGGTGAGTCCAATCTAAAGCCCTTTGTGACGTTAAATTGCGAAGATCTAGAGTTTTCATCGGAGGGCGTGTCCGTGGCGGCCTCGCAAATTTCGATGTTTCGCCATGAAAAAGGAAGTTGCTATAACTTAGGCATAAAATGTCCAATCTGTCCCAAACTTCACATGTGTTATAACACTCCTGACCTGAAGACATCTACATGCCTATATTCAGTTATAGTCATAGCGCCACCTGCAGGCAACAGGAAGTGTCATGCTGTACTCTACAACCAACACCTCCTAGAGATTTATGCAGATCAACACCAAAATCGGTCAGTCTAATATAAAGGCCTTAGTGATGTTAAATTGTGAAGATCTTGAGTTTTCGGTAAAGGGCGTGTCCGTGGCGGCCTGACAAATTTCGAGGTCTCGCCATGGATATAAAACTTGTTATAACTCAGCCATAAAATGTCCGATTTGCCTCAAACTTCACATATTCGATAAGAGTCCTGGCCTGAATACATCTGAAGGCCAATATACTATTATTATCACAGCGCCACCTGTTGGCAACAGGAAATGACTTGTATCAAACTCCTCCTAGAGATTTAATGATATCAACATTATATTTGGTCAGTCTGATCTAGAGGCCTTAGAGATGTTAAATTGTGAAGATCTTGAGTTTTCGTTAAAGGGCGTGTCCGTGGCGGCCTGACAAAGTTTGATGTTTCGCCATGGACATAGAAGTTGTTATAACTCAGCCATAAAATGTCCAATCTGCCTCAAACTTCACAGGTTTGGTAAGAGTCCTGGCCTGAAGACACCTAAAGGCCAATATTCAGATATTATCATAGCGCCACCTGTTGGCAGCAGGATATATCATATCTTTCACTAACTCAAACATACCAAGGTCAATCTGCACCAAACTTCATATGTTTGATGAAAGTGGTGGCCTGAACACATCTACATGCCAATAATCAGTTATAGGCATAGCGCCACCAGCTGGCAGCAGGAAATTTGGCGCATTTAAGTGACTTTGACATATTTCTCCTATTTTTACTGTATTAAAAGCATACTACCCACCATTTGCTGTTCCTAAAGCCACCGGTCGGCGGTGAGCCCGTGTGCGAGGGCCCGTTCATCGCTGCTTGCAGCTTTAATTATTATTATTATTCTTCTCCAAAGTGAATCGCATTTTAGAGGACCTAAACATTCCCGAAAACTCACAAAACTTTGCACACACATCAAACCTGGCGAAAATTTACGTCTGATTTGGGTTTCAGAAGTGGGTGTGGCAAAATGGCTCGACAGCGCCACCTTTAGACGTTCAGCGGTGTGCGCTTTCAGCTGTGATTCACGTACATGCACGGAAATCGGTACACACATGTAACACACCAAAACCTACAAAAAAGCCTCCTGGGACAAAATCCGAAACCCAACAGGAAGTCGGTTATTATTAATTTTCTTAGCAAAATTTGTGTCATTTTTGCCATTTTCAGGCGTCATACTTGAACGAACTCCTCCTAGAGATTTATTCGGATCAACACCAAATTTGGTGAGTCTAATCTAAAGCCCTTTGTGATGTTAAATTGCGAAGATCTAGAGTTTTCATCAGAGGGCGTGTCCGTGGCGGCCTCGCAAATTTCGATGTTTCGCCATGAAAAAGGAAGTTGCTATAACTCAGGCATAAAATGCCCGATCTGCCCCAAACTTTACATGTGTGATAACACTCCTGACCTGAAGACATCTACATGCCCATATTCAGTTTTACTCATAGCGCCACCTGCAGTCACCAGGAAGTGTCATGCTGTACTCTGCAACAAATTCCTCCTGGAGATTTAATCAGATCAACACCAAAATCGGTCAGTCTAATAAAAAGGCTTTAGCGATGTTAAATTGCGAAGATCTTGAGTTTTCGTTGAAGGGCGTGTCCGTGGCGGCCTGGCAAATTTCGTGGTCTCGCCATGGATATAAATCTTGTTATAACTCAGCCATAAAATGTCCGATTTGCCTCAAACTTCACATGTTCGATAAGAGTCCTGGCCTGAACCAATCTGAAGGCCTATATTCTATTATAATCACAGCGCCACCTGTTGGCAACAGGAAATGACTTGTACCAAACTCCTCCCAGAGATTTAATGATATCAACATTATATTTGCTCAGTCTGATCTCGAGGCCTTAGAGATGTTAAATTGTGAAGATCTTGAGTTTTCGTTAAAGGGCGTGTCCATGGCGGCCTGACAAAGTTTGATGTTTCGCCATGGACATAAAAGTTGTTATAACTCAGCCATAAAATGTCCGATCTGCCTCAAACTTCACATGTTTGGTAAGAGTCCTGGCCTGAAGACATCTAAAGGCCAATATACAGATATTATTATAGTGCCACCTATTGGCAGCAGGATATATCATATCTTGCACTAAATCACACATACCAAGGTCAATCTGCACCAAACTTTATATGTTTGATGAAAGTGCTGGCCTGAACACATCTACATGCCAATAATCAGGTATAGGCATAGCGCCACCAGCTGGCAGCAGGAAGTTTGGCACATTTAAGTGACTTTGATCTATTTTTCCTACATTTACTGTATTAAAAGCATACTGCCCACCGTTTGCTGTGTTCCTAAAGCCACCGGTCGGCGGTGAGCCCGTGTGCGAGGGCCCGTTCATCGCTGCTTGCAGCTTTAATTATTATTATTATTATTATTATTCTTCTCCAAAATGAATCGCATTTTTGAGGGCTTAGACATACCCGAAAACTCATGAAACTTTGCACACACATCAAACCTGGCGAAAATTTACGTCTGATATGGGTTTCAGAAGTGGGTGTGGCAAAATGGCTCGACAGCGCCACCTTTAGACGTTCAGCGGTGTGCGCTTTCAGCTGTGATTCACGTACATGCACGGAAATCGGTACACACATGTAACACACCAATACCTACAAAAAAGCCTCTTGGAGCAAAATCCGGAACCCAACAGGAAGTCGGTTAATATTAATATTCTCAACAAAATTTGTGTCATTTTTGCCATTTTCAGGCGTCGTACTTGAACGAACTCCTCCTAGAGATTTATTCGGATCAACGCCAAATTTGCAGAGTCTAGTTTAAAGCCCTTTGTGACGTTAAATTGTGAAGATCTAGAGTTTTCATCGGAGGGCGTGTCCGTGGCGGCCTCGCAAATTTCGATGTTTCGCCATGAAAAAGGAAGTTGCTATAACTCAGGCATACAATGTCCGATCTGTCCCAAACTTCTCATGTGTGATAACACTCCTGACCTGATGACATCTACATGCCCATATTCAGTTTTACTCATAGCGCCACCTGCTGGCAACAGGAAGTGTCATGCTGTACTCTGCAACAAACTCCTCCAAGAGATTTAATCAGATCAACACCAAAATCGGTCAGTCTAATAAAAAGGCTTTAGTGATGTTAAATTGCGAAGATCTTGAGTTTTTGTTGAAGGGCGTGTCCGTGGCGGCCTGACAAATTTCGAGGTCTCGCCATGGATATAAAACTTGTTATAACTCAGCCATAAACTGTCCGATTTGCCTCAAACTTCACATGTTCGATAAGAGTCCTGGCCTGAAAACATCTGAAGGCCAATATTCTATTATAATTGCAGCGCCACCTGTTGGCCACAGGAAATGACTTGTAGCAAACTCCTCCTAGAGATTTAATGATATCAACATTATATTTGGTCAGTCTGATCTAGAGGCCTTAGAGATGTTAAATTGCGAAGATCTTGAGTTTTCGTTATAGGGCGTGTCTGTGGCGGCGTGACAAAGTTTGATGTTTCGCCATGGACATAGAAGTTGTTATAACTCAGCCATAAAATGTCTGATCTGCCTCAAACTTCACAGGTTTGGTAAGAGTCCTGGCCTGAAGACACCTAAAGGCCAATATTCAGATATTATCATAGCGCCACCTGTTGGCAGCAGGATATATCATATCTTTCACTAACTCAAACATACCAAAGCCAATCTGCACCAAACTTCATATGTTTGATAAAAGTGCTGGCCTGAACACATCTACATGCCAATGATCAGTTATAGGCATAGCGCCACCAGCTGGCAGCAGGAAATTTGGCACTTTTAAGTGACTTTCATATATTTGTCCTATTTTTACTGTATTAAAAGCATACTGCCCACCATTAGCTGTGTTCCTAAAGCCACCGGTCGGCGGTGAGCCCGTGTGCGAGGGCCCGTTCATCGCTGCTTGCAGCTTTAATTTGTTTTTTTTGTTTTTTTTTTTTTCAACCGTTGGGGCACTTTTGGGGGCCTTAACATACTCAAAAACTCTTGAAAATTTGCACACACGTCGGAATCTGCCGTCGTCCGGACGCCACAGAGGCTGGGACCCGGGCGTGGTTCAGGGCCTCTACAGCGCCCCCTGGAACACAGTTTGAAAACTTGATGTACTGCGCACACATACTTGCGCGTATTGATATGAAACTCGGTACACATATAGAACTCATCGAGCTGAACAACTTTTGTACTCTATGTCATGGGCTCCACGCAACAGGAAGTGAGATATTTAGGGCTGTTTAAAAAGCGCATGCTCTGGAATTTAACATACTCCTCCCAGGAATTCCATGGGATTGTCACCAAACTCGGTCAGCATGATCTCAAGACATTGGGGACGCTAAATTGCGAGGAGATTTTTGATATCTCGAACGGTTCGGCCGTGGCAAGGCGACAAAGTTATGGCGAGAAATGAGAAACAGGAAGTGTCTAATAACTGTTGCACACATTGCCTGATTCTGATGAAACTTCACCAGTTTGTTCCTTGTATGATGCCGATTCCATAAATGTGACTATTATGAGTCAAAGTTATAGCGCCACCAACTGGCAGCAGGAAACGTGTCATTTTCAAAATGCTTTGAAATCAGCCTCTTAATTTTACTCGATTTTCTTTAAACTTCATCAAAATCATGTCAAAACACGGCCGATAAGAATATGTAAAGGGGTCGATGATAAATCAAATGCTGTTGCCATGGCAACGTGTCAAACTTTAAAATTACATTCCTGTCTTTTCGAGGCAGATAACATGCTTAGAATTTCATGAAACTCAACACACATCAATATTAATGATAGTTAGACACTGGCAAAAGGTCATAAATGGGCGTGGAGCAGGCACTCTATAGCGCCATCTTTTGACAAAAGTTGGGGGGTTAGTTTTTTCTACAGTCACCAAACTCTGTACATATATTAATCTCATCAATCTGGACAACTTTCTAAATCAAACTCATTAGCTAAGACCAACAGAAAGCCGGCTATTTTGATTTGAATGTGGATTTTTTGAAAAATCAGGTAGTAAACAAATTCACACTACTCCTAAGAACAACCAGCTGTTCACACCAAACTTTTTTAACATGAAGAGAAGATTCTGAAGATGTTAAATTGCGAGCGGATTTTGGATATCTCGAACGGTGTTGACGTGGTGATTTTTTAAAGATATAGTAAAAAACATAACCCTAATTTTTTATATCTTTAAAGTGCAGCATCCAAACTCTTTAAAACTTTTTTCACACAGAGATCTAATCATTCTGAGCAAGTGCTGGAAATATTAATTTTATACAAGCTTCAATGAATTAAAGAAAATTAAAAAAATAACTCAGAAACCTGCTGTCACTCTGGTGAATGTCTCTACAGTATGTGTGTGCGTTCAGTCAGGCACAGAGAAGCTCATTATTGCAGGGGGGAGGGGTGAGAGGCAGAGAGGGTGACAGAGTACAGAGCCATCCTACAGACCATCTTTGAACAAAAAATGCACATATGTATTTTAATTACATAAATATGTCTGATCTTTGAGAGTCTGATATTTTGAGAAAATATAAAGGGTTACTTAGTCTTTCATTGTTCGTATTTTGCAGTTGTTGTTTTTTATTTATTTTTTACTTAACTGTACCATGAACTTGTCCTATTCAGTCACATAGCAAAAGATTTAAAAAAATACAACTTTTTAGCATGATCAATTTATCTTCATTGATAGACAATATTTACATAGTGTTATTTATTGAATATAAAATAATAATAATAAAAAATTATGACAAACTTTGACAACAAAACAAACGTTACTGTTATCTCTTCAAAACATCTGAAAACCATAATTTTAAGATCAGTTATAAATATATATATATCACCCCGTTAAAATACTCAACTTGATTTTTAAAGATATTTTGAAAGAATGAAGAGTTTACAGAGCACTTTATTGTGTATTGCTGTACACCCACATGAACTGTGTTCATGTTCATGTTAATTCACAGTACATAAACTATATATGAATACTTTTTTTTAGCTTAATATTAATTAACATTAATAAATGCTATTTTTTTATTGGTCATGTTAACTAATATAGTTAATTTTAACAAATGAAACTGGATGGCAACATTTTATATTTTGTGTGTATGTGTCTGTGTGTTGATTTAAAGTGTAACCCTTTCAATTCTGTAAACTTAAAATCCAAACTAGCAGAGGGTTACTGTGAATGCATGTGCCAACTGGGCACCGTCTTCCTTATTGATTCTTAGTTATGTAGCACTTAAGAGTGATGTCTTATAACAGGAGTCACCAGCAAAGCAATATCCACACAAAAATTGTACAGATAGGTAACAATGACATTTAAGCAGAAGTGGTGGACGTAAAGCAAGCAATAATAACATTTTGCTATCATCATGAATCATGTTCTTATCATCATCATCAGAAAATAGGGAATTTGTAGCATACTGGTTCACAGTTGGCATTCATCTGAAGTCCTTGCATTGATTGCATTTAGTTAAATCAACATTATATTTGGTCAGTCTGATCTTGAGGCCTTAGAGATGTTAAATTGTGAAGATCTTGAGTTTTCATTAAAGGGCATGTCCGTGGTGGCGTCACAAAGTTTGATGTTTCTGCATAGACATAGAAGTGGTTATAACTTAGCCTGAAAATGTCTGATCTGCCACAAAATTCACAGGTTTGGTAAGAGTCCTGGCCTGAAGACACCTAAAGACCAATATTCAGATATTATCCTAGCGCCACCTGTTGGCAGCAGGATATCTCATATATTTCACTAACTCAAACATACCAAGGTCAATCTGCACCAAACTTCATATGTTTGATAATAGTGCTGGCCTGAACACATCTACATGCCAATAATCAGTTATAGGCATAGCGCCACCAGCTGGCAGCGGCAAGTTTGGTACATTTAAGTGACTTTGACATATTTCTCCTACATTTACTGTATTAAAAGCATACTGCCCACCGTTTGCTGTTTTCCTGAAGCCACCGGTCGGCGGTGAGCCCGGGTGCGAGGGCCCGTTCATCGCTGCTCGCAGCTTTAATTAGGGCCCGAGCACCGATGGTGTGAGGACCCTATTGAATCTGCTCCGTTTATTATTATTATTAGGGCCCGAGCACTACAGTGCGAGGACCCTATTGGAATTGCTCCGTTTATTATTATTCTTCTTCTTCTTCTTCTTCTCCAAAATGAAAAGTCTTTTTGAGGGCCTAAACATGCCCGAAAACTCACGAAACTTTGCACACGCATCAGACCTGGCGAAAATTTACATCTGATATGGTTTTCAAAAGTGGGTGTGGCAAAATGGCTCGATAGCGCCACCTATAAAATTTCAACGGAGTGCCCCTCGAGCTACGTTTCATGTACATGTACGAAACTCGGTACACATATGTAACACACCAATACCTACAAAAAAGTCTCCTGGTGCAACATCCGAAACCCAACAGGAAGTCCGTTATATTGAATTTCCTGTACGATTTTTGTGCAGTTTTTGCCATTTTCAGGCCTCATACTTTAACGAACTCCTCCTACAGTTTTTATCCGATCATCTTCAAATTTGCTGAGTGTCATCATAAGGCCTTTGCGATGTTAAATTGCGAAGCTTTAGAGTTTTCGTCGAAGGGCGTGTCCGTGGCGGCCGGACAAACTTTGATGTTTCGCCATGAAAAAGGAAGTTGCTATAACTCAGGCATACGATGTCCGATCTGCCTCAAACTTCACATGTTTGATGACAGTCCGGTCCTGAACACACGTCAGTGCCCATATTCAGTTATAGTCATAGCGCCACCTGCTGACAACAGGAAATTACATATTTAACACTGTTACGGACTCTTAGCAACATATTGAAAAGCGTTAACAAGTCTTAAATAGGCTAGCAACATGCTACAAACATGCTAAAACATGCTAGCAACACTTAGCTAAGAGCTAAAGCATGCTATTAATACAAATACAAAAGGAAATTGCTGTAACTCATGTATATACTGTTGAATCTGACCCAAACTTAATATTCAACATGCTACAAAAATAATAAAGCATGCTAGCAACACTTAGCTAATATGCTAAAGCATGCTAATTATACAATAAAACAGGAAGTTACTCTAACTCAGGCATACCATGTCCAATCAGCCCCAAACTTAACATGTTTGATAAGAATCCTGGCCTAAACACACGTCCATGCCCGTATTCAGTTATAGTCATAGCGCCACCAGCTGGTAACAGGAAGCCACATGTTTAATACTGTTGTGGATGCCTAGCAACATTTTTAAAAAAATCAACAACTGTTAAACAGGGTAGCAACATGCTAGAAACATGCTATAACATTTTAGCAACATTTAGCTAAGTGCTAAAGCATAGTCTTAATGCAATGAAACAGGAAGTTACTGTAACTCAGGCATGCAATGTCCAATCAGCCCCAAACTTCACATGTTTGATAACAGTCCTGGCCTGAAGATATCTACATGCCAATATTCAGTTATAGTTATAGCGCCACCTACTGTCAACAGGAAGTGACATGTTTAACACTGTGACACACTATTAGCAACACACTAAAAAAGCCATTGAGTGCTAAACTAGTTTAAAACGTACTCAAACATGCTAGCAACACTTACTTAGTGCTAAAGCATGTTGTTAAAGACATAAAACAGGAAGTTACTGCAACTCAGACATGCAATGTCCAATCAGCCCCAAACTTCACATTTGATAAGACTCCTGGCCTGAAGATATATACATGCCCATATTCAGTTATAGTCACAGCGCCACCTGCTGACAACAGGAAGTGATGTTTAATGGTGTTACGGACTCCTAGCAACATAATAAAAAGCTTTAGCAAGTTTTAAATAGGCTAGCATCATGTTAGAATCATGTTAAAACATGCTAGCAACACTTAGCTGAGAGCTAAAGCATGATATTAATACAAAGAAAAATAAGTGTAACTCATGCATACAATGTCCAATCTGACCCAAGCTTAATATGTTTGATAAGAGTCCTGGTCTGAACACAAGCCCATGCCCATATTCAGTTATAGTGATAGTGCCACCTGCTGGCAACAGGAAGTCACATGTTTAATACTGTTGTGGATGCCAAGCAACATTTTAAAAATATCAACAAGTGTTAAATAGGGTAGCAACATGCTAGAAACATGTTAGCAACATTTAGCTAAGTGCTAAAGCATACTCTTAATGCAATGAAACAGGAAGTTACTGTAACTCAGGCATGCAATGTCCAATCAGCCCCAAACTTAATATGTTTGATAAGAGTCTTGGCCTGAATACATTTACATGCCAATATTTAGTTATAGTCATAGCGCCACCAGCTGGCAACAGCAAATTACTTGTTTTACACTAACTTAAGCATGCAATGTACAATTTGCACCAAACTTGACATGTTTGCCAATAGGCCTGGCTTGAAGACATCTAAAAGCCAATATTTTGTAATAGCGCCACCTGTTGGCAGCAGGATATGTCATGACTTACACTCAAGCATGCCATGTTCAAGCTTCACCAAACTTCATATGTTTGATAAAAGCACTGGCCTGAACACATCTGCATGCCAATATTCAGTTATAGGCATAGCGCCACCAGCTGGCAGAAGGAAGATTGGCACATATCAATGACTTTGATATATTCCTCCTACATTTTCTGAGTTAATAGCATAGTGCCCACCATTCGCCACCGATCGGCGGTGAGCCCGAGTGCGAGGGCCCTACCATCGCTGCTTGCAGCTTTAATTATTATTATTATTCTTCTTCTTCTCCAAAATGAATCGCATTTTAGAGGACCTAAACATTCCCGAAAACTCACAAAACTTTGCACACACATCAAACCTGGCGAAAATTTACATCTGATTTGGGTTTCAGAAGTGGGTGTGGCAAAATGGCTCGACAGCGCCACCTTTAGACGTTCAGCGGTGTGCGCTTTCAGCTGTGATTCACGTACATGCACGCAAATCGTACACACATGTAACTCACCAATACCTACAAAAAAGCCTCCTGGGACAAAATCCGAAACCCAACAGGAAGTCGGTTATTATTAATTTTCTTAGCAAAATTTGTGTCATTTTTGCCATTTTCAGGCGTCATACTTGAACGAACTCCTCCTAGAGATTTATTCGGATCAACACCAAATTTGGTGAGTCTAATCTAAAGCCCTTTGTGACGTTAAATTGCGAAGATCTAGAGTTTTCATCAGAGGGCGTGTCCGTGGCGGCCTCGCAAATTTCGATGTTTCGCCATGAAAAAGGAAGTTGCTATAACTCAGGCATAAAATGCCCGATCTGCCCCAAACTTCACATGTGTGATAACACTCCTGACCTGAAGACATTTACATGCCCATATTCAGTTTTACTCATAGCGCCACCTGCAGGCACCAGGAAGTGTCATGCTGTACTCTGCAACAAATTCCTCCTGGAGATTTAATCAGATCAACACCAAAATCGGTCAGTCTAATAAAAAGGCTTTAGCGATGTTAAATTGCGAAGATCTTGAGTTTTCGTTGAAGGGCGTGTCCGTGGCGGCCTGGCAAATTTCGTGGTCTCGCCATGGATATAAATCTTGTTATAACTCAGCCATAAAATGTCCGATTTGCCTCAAACTTCACATGTTCGATAAGAGTCCTGGCCTGAACCAATCTGAAGGCCTATATTCTATTATAATCACAGCGCCACCTGTTGGCAACAGGAAATGACTTGTACCAAACTCCTCCTAGAGATTTAATGATATCAACATTATATTTGGTCAGTCTGATCTCGAGGCCTTAGAGATGTTAAATTGTGAAGATCTTGAGTTTTCGTTAAAGGGCGTGTCCATGGCGGCCTGACAAAGTTTGATGTTTCGCCATGGACATAAAAGTTGTTATAACTCAGCCATAAAATGTCCGATCTGCCTCAAACTTCACATGTTTGGTAAAAGTCCTGGCCTGAAGACATCTAAAGGCCAATATAGAGATATTATTATAGCGCCACCTATTGGCAGCAGGATATATCATATCTTGCACTAACTCACACATACCAAGGTCAATCTGCACCAAACTTCATATGTTTGATCAAAGTGCTGGCCTGAACACATCTACATGTCAATAATCAGTTATAGGCATAGCGCCACCAGCTGGCAGCAGGAAGTTTGGCACATTTAAGTGTCTTTGATCTATTTTTCCTACATTTACTGTATCAAAAGCATACTGCCCACCGTTTGCTGTGTTCCTAAAGCCACCGGTCGGCGGTGAGCCCGTGTGCGAGGGCCCGTTCATCGCTGCTTGCAGCTTTAATTATTATTATTATTCTTATCCGGAATGAATCGCATTTTTGAGGGCCTAAACATACCCGAAAACTAACGAAACTTTGCACACACATCAAACCTGGCGAAAATGGACGTCTGATATGGGTTGCAGAAGTGGGTGTGGCAAAATGGCTCAATAGCGCCACCTTTACACGTTCCGCGGTGTGCGCATTCAGCTGTGATTATCGTACATGCACAAAAATCGGTACACACATGTAACACACCAATACCTACAAAAAAGCCTCTTGAGATAAAATCCGAAACCCAACAGGAAGTCGGTTATTATTAATTTTCTCAGCAAAATTTGTGTAATTTTTGCCATTTTCAGGCGTCATACTTGAACGAACTCCTCCTAGAGATTTATTCCGATAAACACCAAATTTGGTGAGTCTAATCTAAAGTCCTTTGTGACGTTAAATTGTGAAGATCTAGAGTTTTCATCGGAGGGCGTGTCCGTGGCGGCCTCGCAAATTTCGATGTTTCGCCATGAAAAAGGAAGTTGCTATAACTTAGGCATAAAATGTCCGATCTGTCCCAAACTTCACATTTGTGATAACACTCCTGACCTGAAGACATCTACATGCCCATATTCAGTTATAGTCATAGCGCCACCTGCAGGCAACAGGAAGTGTTATGCTGTACTCTACAACGAACTCCTCCTAGAGATTTATACAGATCAACTCCAAAATCGGTCAGTCTAATATAAAGGCCTTAGCGATGTTAAATTGTAAAGATCTTGAGTTTTCGGTAAAGGGCGTGTCCGTGGCGGCCTGACAAATTTCGAGGTCTCGCCATGGATATAAAACTTGTTCTAACTCAGCCATAAAATGTCCGATTTGCCTCAAACTTCACATATTCGATAAGAGTCCTGGCCTGAACACATCTCAAGGCCAACATTCTATTATAATCACAGCGCCACCTGTTGGCAACAGGAAATGACTTGTATCAAACTCCTCTTAGAGATTTAATGATATTAACATTATATTTGGTCATTCTGATCTAGAGGCCTTAAAGATGTTAAATTGCGAAGATCTTGAGTTTTCGTTAAAGGGCGTGTCTGTGGCGGCCTGACAAAGTTTGATGTTTCGCCATGGACATAGAAGTTGTTATAACTCAGCCATAAAATGTCCGATCTGCCTCAAACTTCACAGGTTTGGTAAGAGTCCTGGCCTGAAGACACCTAAAGGCCAATATTCAGATATTATCATAGCGCCACCTGTTGGCAGCAGGATATATCATATCTTTCACTAACTCAAACATACCAAGGTCAATCTGCACCAAACTTCATATGTTTGATGAAAGTGGTGGCCTGAACACATCTACATGCCAATAATCAGTTATAGGCATAGCGCCACCAGCTGGCAGCAGGAAATTTGGCACATTTAAGTGACTTTGACATATTTCTCCTATTTTTACTGTATTAAAAGCATACTACCCACCATTTGCTGTTTTCCTAAAGCCACCGGTCGGCGGTGAGCCCGGGTGCGAGGGCCCATTCATCGCTGCTTGCAGCTTTAATTATTATTATTATTATTATTATTATTATTCTTATCCGGAATGAATCGCATTTTTGAGGGCCTAGAAATACCCGAAAACTAACGAAACTTTGCACACGCATCAGACCTGGCGAAAATTTACATCTGATATGGTTTTCAAAAGTGGGTGTGGCAAAATGGCTCGATAGCGCCACCTATAATATTTCAACGGAGTGCCCCTCGAGCTACGTTTCATGTACATGTACTAAACTCGGTACACATATGTAACACACCAATACCTACAAAAAAGTCTCCTGGTGCAACATCCGAAACCCAACAGGAAGTCCGTTATATTGAATTTCCTGTACGATTTTTGTGCAGTTTTTGCCATTTTCAGGCCTCATACTTTAACAAACTCCTCCTACAGTTTTTATCCGATCATCTTCAAATTTGCTGAGTGTCATCATAAGGCCTTTGCGATGTTAAATTGCGAAGCTTTAGAGTTTTCGTCGAAGGGCGTGTCCGTGGCGGCCGGACAAACTTTGATGTTTCGCCATGAAAAAGGAAGTTGCTATAACTCAGGCATACGATGTCCGATCTGCCTCAAACTTCACATGTTTGATGACAGTCCGGTCCTGAACACACGTCAGTGCCCATATTCAGTTATAGTCATAGCGCCACCTGCTGACAACAGGAAATGACATGTTTAACACTGTTACGGACTCCTAGAAACATATTGAAAAGCGTTAACAAGTCTTAAATAGGCTAGCAACATGCTACAAACATGCTAAAACATGCTAGCAACACTTAGCTAAGAGCTAAAGCATGCTATTAATACAAATACAAAAGGAAATTGCTGTAACTCATGTATATAATGTTGAATCTGACCCAAACTTAATATTCAACATGCTACAAAAATAATAAAGCATGCTAGCAACACTTAGCTGATATGCTAAAGCATGCTAATAATACAATGAAACAGGAAGTTACTCTAACCCAGGCATACAATGTCCAATCAGCCCCAAACTTAACATGTTTGATAAGAATCCTGGCCTAAACACACGCCAATGCCCGTATTCAGTTATAGTTATAGCGCCACCAGCTGGTAACAGGAAGCCACATGCTTAATACTGTTGTGGATGCCTAGCAACATTTAAAAAAAAATCAACAACTGTTAAACAGGGTAGCAACATGCTAGAAACATGCTATAACATGTTAGCAACATTTAGCTAAGTGCTAAAGCATACTCTTAATGCAATGAAACAGGAAGTTACTCTAACTCAGGCATGCAATGTCCAATCAGCCCCAAACTTCACATGTTTGATAACAGTCCTGGCCTGAAGATATCTACATGCCAATATTCAGTTATAGTTATAGCGCCACCTACTGTCAACAGGAAGTGACATGTTTAACACTGTGACACACTATTAGCAACACACTAAAAAAGCCATTGAGTGCTAAACTAGTTTAAAACGTACTCAAACATGCTAGCAACACTTACTTAGTGCTAAAGCATGTTGTTAAAGACATAAAACAGGAAGTTACTGTAACTCAGACATGCAATGTCCAATCAGCCCCAAACTTCACGTTTGATAAGAGTCCTGGCCTGAAGATATATACATGCCCATATCAGTTTTTTTTTTACACCTTCCGGGCACTTTTGGGGGCCTTAACATACTCAAAAACTCTTGAAAATTTGCACACACGTCGGAATCTGCGGCCATCAGGACGCCACAGAGGCTGGGACCCGGGCGTGGTTCAGGGCCTCTACAGCGCCCCCTGGAACACAGTTTGAAAACTTGATGTACTGCGCACACATACTTGCACGTACTGATATGAAACTCGGTACACATATAGATCTCACTGAGCCAAACAACTATTGTACTCTATGTCATAGGCTCCACGCAACAGGAAGTGAGATATTTAGGGCTGTTTAAAAAGCGCATGCTCTGGAATTTAACGTACTCCTCCCAGGAATTCAATTGGATTGTCACCAAACTCGGCCAGCATGATCTCAAGACATTGGGGACGCTAAATTGCGAGGAGATTTTTTGATATCTCGAACGGTTTGGCCGTGGCAAGGCGACAAAGTTATGGCGAGAAATGAGAAACAGGAAGTGTCTAATAACTGTTGCACACATTGCCTGATTCTGATGAAACTTCACCAGTTTGTTCGTTGTATGATGCCGATTCCATAAATGTGACTATTATGAGTCAAAGTTATAGCGCCACCAACTGGGAGCAGGAAGTGTGTCATTTTCAAAATGCTTTGAAATCAGCCTCTTAATTTTACTCGATTTTCTTTAAACTTCATCAAAATCATGTCAAAACATGGCCGATAAGAATATGTAAAGGGGTCGATGATAAATCGAATGCTGTTGCCATGGCAACATGTCAAACTTTAAAATTAGATTCCTGTCTTTTCAAGGCAGATAACATGCTTAGAATTTCATGAAACTCAACACACACATCAATATTAATGATAGTTAGACACTGGCAAAAGGTCATAAATGGGCGTGGAGCAGGCACTCTATAGCGCCATCTTTTGACAAAAGTTGGGGGGTTAGTTTTTCCTACAGTCACCAAACTCTGTACTTATATTAATCTCATCAATCTGGACAACTTTCTAAATCAAACTCATTAGCTAAGACCAACAGGAAGCCGGCTATTTTAATTTGAATTTGGATTTTTGGAAAAATCAGGCTGTAAACAATTTCACACTCCTTTTAAGAACAACCAGCTATTCACACCAAACATTTTTAACATGAAGAGAAGATTCTGAAGATGTTAAATTGCGAGCGGATTTGTGATATCTTGAACGGTGTGGACGTGGTGATTTTTTAAAGATATAGTAAAAAATATTTTTATATCTTTAAAGTGCAGCATCCAAACTCTTTAAAACTTTTTTCACACAGAGATCTAATCATTCTGAGCAAGTGCTGGTAATATCAAAACTATTCAAGCTTCTATGAATTAAAGAAAATTAAAAAAAGAACTCAGAAACCTCACTCTGCCTGACTGACTGTGTTCAGTCACTGCAGAATGACATTTAGAGTGGCTTAAGGGGGGATGGGTGAAAGGGAGAGAGGGAGAGAGGGAGAGAGGGGTAGAGAGTGAAACATGCTATCTTGCTATAGACCATCTTTGAGAAATGCACATATATATATAGTGTAATCGAAAATAAATACGTCTGATCTTTGAGAGTCTGATATTTTGAGAAAATATAAAGGGTCACTAAGTCATTCATTGTTTGTATTTTCCAGTTGTTGTTTTTTTATTTTTTATTTTTTTTACTGAACTATACCATGAACTTGTCCTATTCAGTCACATAGCAAAAGATTAAGAAAAATGCAACTTTTCAACAGAATATAGGGAAAATGTTCCCTATATTGTGAACGGCTTTGGGATATCTTGAACGGTGTTGATGTGGTGATTTATGAAAGTAACAATAAAAAAGATGAAGAGTTATTTTCATATATCTTTAAATTGCATTATTCTTACTCATCAAAACTTTTTACATATAAAGAACAAGAAATTCTTAGGAAATACGTGTAGTTTCAAAATGTTATCATGCTCAGAGGCCCCAAAAACATTAAAAGTGTCAAATAAATTTGTCAGATTAAAGCTCTAATACCAGGGATGAACACTAGAGGTCCTCTTAAGATAAGGAATCGTTTGACCTCTAATGCTATTTAGCTCATTGTCAGTGTATAAGAATGACAATAATCCATAGAATCAGTTGATATGTACTGTAATGTCAGTGTAATTTTACATAATTATTTTGTATAGGTGCTTAAAGAGCATTAAAATCTTTTTTTTATCTTTTAAGGAAAAATTATGTGATTTAAATACATATATACACTCTCACTGATAGAACAAAGTATCTTATAAGAATGACACTATACTGCTCAGTTCACTTAATTAGAATGAGAAACAAATACAAAAAGGCCAAAAAATCAACTAAGTTAATATGTATTTATTTTTAATATATTTGTTTATAATTATTTCACAGATGCTTATAGACTATTAAAATAATATTTAAAAATGCTTGTAGACCATAAAACATGGTAACTATTTAAAATAGGGTCCAATACCTTGTAGCGAAATGGAAGAGGTCCATTTCAGCTTTTCATTTTTTCTAATGGGCGGAAACAAACCAATGAGGAAATTGAATATAAAAGAGCGCTAGAAACGGAAGTGAGAGAGCGAGTAAAAACAAAACACGTGTAGGTTGCTATTGGAGTGGGACACACGCTACCTGAAGCTGAAGGTCGTAGGCTACTATTCTTTGCTGGAATCTGGGTGCTGGAATCATGCGCTGACTGGGTGCGATCGCCAAAGTGACGGAGAAATTGCTCTACTGCGTCTGCATGGTTCGTTCGCCTGCCTGGTGCAACATAATCCAGCCTGGTTTGCTCGCCTGCCTCAGGTACTAGTGATGATGTCCATCATCTTTTAACCTCACGTTAAGTCTCCAAACTCTTTCTCCGGCCCGGGATTTGCGGCCGCTACACAGACTGCTTCACGCAGCCCCCACCACACACACACATACACGCTCATTGCACACGCACACACCCATACACAAACACTCGTTTGGATTATTTATTTTTCTTTGTGGTTGTTTTTTACATGTTTCTTTTTGTTGAAAACTGAACACTAAAAACTGAGTTTGAAAAAAAAAAAGAAAAGAACGAACTTTAAGACATTACAGTGAATCAAGGACTCTCGTGATTTTGTTGTTGCTTGTGTGTGAAATCTTGAACTGAAATTGAACGGCAATCTACTTGCTGTCTGTTTACTTTAGTTTTTTTTATTTTTCATGTGAAGAAAAGGAAAAAAGAAATACAAACTCTGTGAAAATTTTACTTTGTAAAATTCTTTTTTGTGTGTGTTTGAAAAATGATTTCCTAAAATATATATATATATACAGGGGCGCAACTACACAGTTTTCGGGGGGTATGCAACATCGATTTCGGCGCCCCCCTATACCCCCCCCCATACCCACCCCCCCCTTTGGCACAAAAATAAAAGCATGTTTTAGTTAGGCTACAGAGGCAACAGATTTATTAACACGTATTTACACATATTACACATTTACACATTACACATTATCACAGTTACTATCCAGCCCACTGGCCTAAATGGAACTCAGTTCCCTCTGGAACTAAATTGTGACACGTCGTGCCTTGGCACTTGCCCATTTGTCAAGTATCGACTCAAAGGAAATAGACCTGGCCAGAGTATTTTCAATAGAGATCACTGACAGCTGTGTTAATCTGTCATTACTCATGGTTGACCGAAGGTAGGTCTTTATCAGCTTCAGCTTGCTGAAGGATCTCTCAGCAGAGGCAACGGTCATTGGCATTGTCAGGAACACTCTGAGGGCCACAGTCACATTGGGGAAAACCAGGTCAAGATTTTTCTGTAGCAGATAGTTCAATTTGTCTATAGCCTTTTTGCATCCCTTTAACAGGCGGCTAGCAGGATATATCTCTTGAATTATGTCTCTAGAGACATCACTGGTAGACAGGGCATATGTGGTCACAGATTCCTCTAACTCTGCTTGTGTCATCTGGTCCATCTGGGCTATGAACCGGAATCTTTTGGACACAAGAAACAGATTTTCAAATCTGTCTGACAGCTCCTGGATGACAGTATCAACAATTACATTGAAAACCATGCATCTGAAGTTCTCTTCAGGTTCCTGGTGCAGACGTTCACTGCTGCTGGTGTCATCATAAAACCTTTTTGGTTTTCTGACACGCCTTTGTTTGAATACTGGACATCCGTCCATTTCAACTGCTAACTTGCGTGCAATGTCAACTGATTTCTGGAACCCCTCCTCTCTATACTTGAACATGAATTCCTTTAAGGAATCAATCATTCTGATAGCCATGTCCATTGAGACATCAGCTGCTTGCAGGGCTTTGCTAACAAAGTTGATTTCAGACAACAGGTCATACCAGATTATGAGGCACACAAGGAATTCCATGCAAGTCATTTCTTCAGACAGTGATTTTGCCTCTGAGACAGTTTTGCTATCATCAGAGGTTTCTTCTAGCTGTTCCAAAGCATCGAGAATGCCCCCTAATTGATAGCGTACAGCTTTCACTGACTCAATTTTGGCTTCCCACCTTGTGTCACTCAAGGGTTTAAGGGTTATGTCCACAAACTTCTGTAAGACATCCCATCTCTTTACCGATGATGAGAATGTAGTGTAGAGCCTCTGTAGTGTTCCAAAGAATGTCAGACACACTTTATTTGAAGAGGCTGCATCACATAGCAGAAGGTTAAGACAGTGACTACAGCAGGGGATGAACAGAGCCTCTGGATATTTCTGTTGTACTAGGGCTTGAACACCTTTGTGCACTCCTCTCATATTGGAACCATTATCATAACTTTGGCCCCTACAGTTAGCAAGATCTAACCCCAGACCATCAAGAACAGCAGACAGGGTGTCAGTGAGGCCTTGCCCAGTGGTATTTTTTACAGCGGTGAAACCCACAAAGGACTCGTGTATCGTTGCCTTTTTGTTTTCGTCTGTATGTACATAACGAATGATTACTGAGGCCTGCTCTTGTTTTGAAATGTCAGGTGTGCAATCCAGTTCCACAGCAAAGTACTTGGAGGCTTTTATCTGAATGCAAATTTTTCCAAGTACACATTCAGCAATAGAATGCAAAAACTCATTCTGTGTGCACCATGACAGGTAACTTGTTGTTTCTTTGGAGGCTACCTTTTGTAAATGTGCTGCCATAATCAGGTCATATCTGGCTAAGACCTCAAGAAAACCCAAGAAATTTCCATTTTTCGGACTGCCTAATTTAGCATCTTTTCCCCTCAGAGGAAGGTTTCGTTCAGCAAGGAAGAGTATACAATCAACCACCCTTGTGAGCACACCTCTCCAGTGTGCCTTTTCACGGTCTAGTGCCCTCTGTATGTCATTATCGATTGTTTTCCCTGTGCGCAAACGGGCTGCTAGTTCCTTCCACATGAGGTAAGCATTGATGTGAGACGTGCTGATTTCATGATTTTGTAAAGTTTTGGAAAGGCACTGCCAGTTACTGTACCCCACAACAAGGCGCTTATCCACCACTTTAGCTCCACCAAAAAGCTTACATGCAAAGCAGTACACTTTGTTTGCAGTTTTGGAGTACAATAGCCAATCCCTATGTACTTTTTCTCCATTGGATAAAAGGCGTGAGCAATAAGCTTTAGAAAAACACCTTCTGCTTTTCTCTGATCTGGGGTATGGCCCATCAGGACATTTCGGTGGGCCATTCTCTACCATGAGCTGTCTCAGAGTGTCCCCTATCTCATGTGGTGCAGGCCAGTCAGATGGGTCTTGTGGCAAAGTTCTTTCTCTAGCAGCTCCTCTTTGTTCCACCTGCACTTCTTCCTCTACCTCAAGTGGCTCTCCATCACTCTCTGATCTATCATTTTCCAAAAGGACACAGTAAAAAGGCCAGTAAATAACTTTCAACCACCCTGCATTAGGTCTGATTTTGTGTAATCAACACTAAAATGCTTCCTACCTGATGTCATCATGGGCCGCCTCCTCCTCCTCCTCTCTGCCTGTTGCCATCTCCTTCTCCTCCTCCTTTCTGCCTGTTGCTGTCTCCTCCTCCTCCTCTCTGCCTGTTGCTGTCTCCTCCTCCTCCTCTCTGCCTGTTGCTGTCTCCTCCTCCTCCTCTCTGCCTGTTGCTGTCTCCTTCTCCTCCTCCTCTCTGCCTGTTGCTGTCTCCTCCTGCTCCTCCCTGCCTGTTGCCATCTCCTTCTCCACCTCCTTTCTGCCTGTTGCTGTCTCCTCTGTCTCATTTCTCTCCTCTCTCTCCCTCATGTCTTGTCCACTAGCCCATATTAAACAACTAAACTAAATCCAGAACAGAATAGTGACTGCCCTACACTTCCACCTCATATTAGACCTACCTGCTACTTGCCCTTTCATTTCCTGATCCATCTCCATCCTCACACCTGAATAAAATTGACATCTCATTAAATATAGTTGATTTACACACATAGGCCTGGTTGAAACATGCAATAGTCCACTAAATAACTATTCATTGTTGTGTGTTGCAGTCTACTGTTAGCTTAAATATTCACAATTATAAAACAACAACAACAAAAACAGTCTGTTTTGCACATCATTATGTTGAAGTGATTCTCTAGTTACATCTGGCCGTGAGCTACTTGTTAATGTTGCCTATGACATAAGGGAAAAAAGGTATAGGCCTACGGTAGGCTACATCATAACACTGTGTCAAGAAGATTAACTGTACGTCATTTTGGCTTAGCCTACTATTGGTGATACTCATGAAAATGTCAGGCCTAGCAAGTAGTGTTAAAGATGATTAATAAATCAGTACATCTGATTTCACATCATGTAAGCAGCCACAAACCAGTCCCATCAGGATTTCCAGCCCCTTTTTGTTGTTTTCTTTACTTAAATCATAAAGTCTAAACAGCTTAATAAAACAAAAACAAGGCAGACAGATTGAGAAACACCGTTTCCTATTTATTTTCTGTAAGAATCTTAACATTAGTACTGGAGTGTAAAAACGTATTACCCCAGTACTGAGTGAGGCGAGATAATTAACCAAAACAAACAATCAAAATGTTTAGCAGTCACCCATATGCACAATGCACTGAGGACAGTCCGCCCCGGTCGACAATCGCGCCGGGGATGAGAGGACCACGGGCGAACCCCCGGAGAGGGCGCAGCGAGCACTCGGTCCACGCCCCCCCCGGTAAGCGACGAGGGCCGGAGCTGCGAGCCACCTTCGTCCCCGAGCCTTTCCAAGCCGGGGCCGGTCGCGGCGGTGTGTGAAAATGGCTGCGCGTGTCACTGCCACATAACAATTAATATCACAAACGATTTCTAAATGCTGACCTAGAACTGTCTGCATAAGGAAGAAATCACTACAATTTCAGTTTGCCTGACCAAACTAAGTTATGTTAGCTAGCAGCAGCACAGCAGCATCTAACGTTAGCCTTGTTTTCTGTGAAGTTATTTGTTTCATTGTAAGTTAGTTCATACCTGTTTCTGTCTTTCATCCATTTCATGATTTTCTGCCGCATTCCTTCAGACGCCTTCTCCTTTTCTTTTTTCCTCTTTCGAAACTGAGCTCCTGACAACTTTTTTCCCTTCTCCATCTTTCTTCAATCACCACATCAATCGCAGCGCCCCCCTCCCCCAACTGGGGTTTACAAGCACGAAAAGCCTAAGGAGATTGAGGGCGCCCACCACATTAACGTCGCTGATTATAGCAAATAGCAAATTTACCAGTGGCCAGGCCTTATATTTTAAACATATTTTGAGAATAGTCATGAGTTAAAATCGCAAGAAGACACACACACACACACACACACACACACACACATATATTTATGTACACACACACATATATATATATATATATATATATATATATATTTATGTACACACACACACATATATATATATATATATATATATATATATATATATATATATATATATATATATATATATATATATATATATGTATACATATTATTTTGTCCCATCCTTGTTTTGGCGCCCCCCCCCTGGCGGTGCGCCCATATGCACCGCATATACTGCATACCCCCTTTTTGCGCCACTGTATATATATATATATATATTTTTTTTTTTTTTTTGACCAAACCCTTCAATCTCTGAATGTGTCATTTAAGCACTGTTCTATATTAATGTGGGTATTTGAAGGAATTTATTTTCATTTTTTTTGTGTAACCGTGGTTTGAGTTATCTTTGGGGAAATTGAACTTCATTATATGTAATTTTTTTTTCTTGACAAGTTTTACTTGTCTGGCGCCCGAACAATTAAATGTAAATTTATTTAGTCAAATTTGATTTGGGGGCAGCCACCGTTACATAAGTGGCGCCCGAACAGGGACCTGAAACTTAAACACTTAAACCTTGATGACTTGAAACTTAAAATTTAAATAAACCTTGACAATTTGAAACTTAAAACATTTAAGCACGTAAACCGTGACCACTTAAACTGGTCATTTGAACTTTGAATTTGAGTTTCCCTAAAGGATTACTTAAAGATTACTTAAAGGTTGGTTGTCACTTGAAACTGCCTATATTATTTTTGTTTGTGAAAGTGTGGTGTGTGTGTATATATATATATATTATATATATATACATACTGAACTGAAACTGTTTTTCTTCTTTACTGAAAGGGTTGTTGGGAAGATACTTTTTGTTTGTGAACTTGCACGTTGTTAAATATAGAATTGTGTTACCCCCTTAGTTGTCTTGCTGCCAAACTGACCCAATTATGTGAAAGTTGTGGAAACAACCATTTGTGTTATTGAAAGCTAATTATTGATTTGTGAAGTTAAGTGAATTGTAGTGTGAATTGGTGAATCGGACAATTGGACAGACATTTCACACTGAACTGTTAAGAGTATTCTGCTGCAATTTATTTTTTTCAAACATTTATACATTGTTTTTTTTTCCCCCCTAACTTGCATTTCACTACATTTTTACACTGACTGACTACACATACACTGACAATCAAACATGGCTGCCACTCCTCTCTCTCCATCCACTTTCGTGGAGATGGAACCACCCGCACCAGATGTTGCTACCCCAGTCTGGCCTCCAGTACCCCGTCCTCTACTTTCTTCAACTGGACCTCTTCGTGCTCCTTTCCACTTCACTCCTACTCCAGCCAGCACCACTGACTTCCCAGGAACCCATGTGCGGTTTGCTACTTCACCACTAGCTGGCAGTACTCCTGTTCAACCCTTCACCTGGGAACAGGAACCGAATGGCGACTCCATGCGGATATGTACATCACCTGGGCCTTCATCTTTATCTTCAGTGGTACAGCAGGACTTGCCTGGCATCCTGTCAACTCCTGGAAAAGGAATGCATCAACTCACTCAAGTTAAAGGAAACTGGGACACGTTGACACAGCATATGCAAACCCATGAGAAAACCATTGGTGAACTTGCCAAAGAACTTAAAACCATGACTGCACATCACGACAGCCTGATTTCTAACCTTGCTGATAAACTCAAGCAAAACCAACAAGAAGTGCTCACCCACATTTCTGAAAGTAAGAAGCATGTGAAGGAAGAGACTGATCAACTCACTAAGTCACTTAAAGTCATGATTCCTGATGAACTTCACAAAGCTAAGACTACATATGTGTCTGAAGTGCGGTTCATGATTGACCAACTTCAAGTGGAGCTTCAGCAAGACATCAAAACCTACCTGGTAACCCATCAACGAAATTATGACCAGTTGTCAACAGAGCTCACCCAGTGCACCCAAACCACCAACACACTGTGTGCAACTGTAAAAAGCTTACAAACTGAACTTGAGAAAAGACTCAAAGCAAGAGAAACAAATGACTGACCTGCAGACAAGAGATTACTCACCTTTACCTCTCAATGCTCCAGTTTCATCTGTATCACCAGTGACTGCTCCATTGCTTCCTGCTCCTCCAGTTTCATCTGCATCACCATCGACTGCTCCTTTGCTTCATGCTCCTGTTGTAAAGAGTGATCATCTTAAGATTACATTTCCTACTTTTGGGAGACAGTCAGATGATGTGGACCCCTTGCTCTATCTAACTCGATGTCAGGATTTCTTGGCGTTACATCCTCTTACTAATGCTGACATCCTGGCCACTTTCCGCACTGTCCTTTACGGTACTGCCCGGGACTGGTGGGAAGTTGCACGATCTTCAATAACCACGTGGCAAGAGTTTGAAGCTGCTTTCCTCTCTGCTTTCCTCTCAGAGGATTATGAAGATGAGCTAGCTGAAAGGGTAAGGACAAGAACACAGGGGGAAAGAGAGAGCATTAGAGACTTTGCATTTACATACAGAGCTCTCTGCAAAAGGTGGAAGCCCACCTTGACGGACAGTGAGTTGGTGAAAATGATGTTGAAAAATATGAATCCCTACCTTGCAAGCCAGATTCGCAGTCGGGTGAACACAGTCGATGAACTTGTGAAATTGGGCCAACAGCTGGAAAAAGACTACGAACAACAACTGCAATATGAAAAACGTGTGAGTTCTAAGCAACCCCTATCCATGCCTCAAAGACCTATTCCCAACCGCCCGCCAGAGAAGCCCTTAGTGCAATGCTGGCGATGTAAAGGCCATCACTCACCTGGCAGCTGTCCTCACTTTGTCTCTTCTCAGTCCCAGTCACCTCAGTCCACCAGTCAACACCCTTCCTCCAATAGCAAGCGGACAACATTTCCATCTACTAAAGGTACTACTGGTCCACCTGGCAATCGCTCTGTGTCTGCCACCTTTCCCCACAAGTCACCAACAACTGATAAGAAACCACCCCCTACTGCAATTGTTCCACAACAATTAGTGATACCACTTTGCATTGGTACCTGGAAGGGAAAAGCCATTGTTGATACTGGGGCTAGCTACACCCTTCTACATGAGAATCTCTGGAAGGAGCTCACTTCACAAAAACTCCATCCATGGACCCAGGGTCCGCTCTACCTAGCAAATGGGGAAGCAGAAATTCCTTTAGGTTGGATAAACATGCCAATCACCCTACATCAACAAGTATTCACCATACCTGCTGTTGTTCTATCAGCCAAAGCCCTGGCCTATGCAGTCGTATTAGGACTGGACTTCATCTTCTCCAGTGGGCTGCAGATCAATGTGGCAGATCAGAAGTATTCTTTTCAGTCCAATCCTAAAGAGTATTATCCTTTCCAGTCAACAAATGCCAGTGTACCAGTTATCAGTTCCCAACATCCAAGGGGAAAGATGGGAAATAAAAATCCCAACAGCCTCTCCTTACTATCTTCTGTTCCTCCTCCTCAACTTAACATGTTTCAACCAGCCTACCTGGATGAAAGGACACTAATTGACACTGCTGTACAGGATGCCCACTTACCTCCGGAAGGCAAGCAACAGCTACGGCAGATCCTCGAGTCAAACCCTCAAGTTTGTACCCTTCGTCCGGGACGTACTGAAGTTACACAGCATCACATATATACTACCCACCAAGTACCTATAAAACAAAGACCGTACCGCACAACACCTGCCAAACAAGCTGTCATTACAGAGCAACTGGAAGAGATGTTGACTGCTGGAATCGTAGAACCATCACACTCTGGATGGGCCTCACCTGTTGTCTTGGTCCCTAAAAAAGACGGAAGCCTTAGGTTTTGTGTGGACTACAGAAAAGTTAATGCCATTACAGAGAACGATGCTTACACATTACCCAACATCACTGAGATCTTGGAGTCACTATCTGGAGCGGCCATCTTTTCCACCATTGACCTAAACAGTGGCTACTGGCAAGTGAACATGGATCAAGAAAGTAAACCAAAGACTGCTTTCACAACTTCATCAGGACTGTTTCAGTTTAACCCTTGTGCATTGTTTCAATTTACAACCTTTCGTTATGTTTCGTGGCTGAAAACAGCCACTACTTTAAACTGCTGTAAAAATGTATCAGATAAATATTTTTTTCAAAAATCTTTTTTGCATAAATCTATTAATCAACCTCAGTCCTGCTCAAAAATACTAAATGTTTAAAAAAAATTCAGGATTTTAACTCTTTAATTGCCAAATTCCTAAATGATGTCACTGATTTTGGAAAAAAAAAAAAAAACACAAAATTACTAATTTTCAATATAAAAGGTAATTGTGGCCTGGATTTTTTTTTTACCTTTTTAACAGTCTTGGACATGTGAAAGATTAGTAAGAACATTGGCTTTCATGCATTGTTAGTTTTGGCGCAGCATCAGATTTTCTTTTTTTCTCCCTCATTTATTGTTTGTGGCTGTTTTTGCCCCATTGACTTCCATTATAACCACATTTTTTGATTGCAAAGCCATGACACCATATAATGCTGAATTCTTGATTGTTTGTGGTTTTCCCTGTTGGGAAGGGGTCAATTTTGTAAATTGTACTGTTGATTATCAGTTGGCCCCATTAACCCTTTAGATAGGCCTTTGCAAAAAAAAGCTTAGTTTTACATAGAGTTCTATGGAGTATAACGACATATTATAGTGTGCGTGTGTGTATGTGTGTGTGAGCGTGTGTGAGTGTGTGAAAGTGTGTGAAAGTGTATGAGAGTGTGTGTGAGTGTCTGTGAGTGTGAGAGAGACCTCTGTGCACCTTGATACATCTCAGAAAATAAAAAAAAGCACTTCAGCTCTCAGAACTATATGGTAAACAAATACATAAATATACTTTCTTTATTTTTGTTTACTCCATGTCGTTCTGAGAGCTGAGGTGCTTATTTTGATTTTCTCAGGGGTATCAAGGTGCACAAAGGTCTCTCTCACACTTTCACACACTTTCACTCACTTTCACACACTTTCACACACTCAAACACACTTAGACACACATACACACACGCACACTATAATATGCCGTTAAACTCCATAGAACTCTATGTAAAACTAAGCTTTTTTTTGCAAAGGCCTATCTAAAGGGTTAATGGGGCCAACTGATAATCAACAGTACAATTTACAAATTTGACCCCTTCCCAACAGGGAAAACCACAAACAATCAAGAATTCAGCATTATATGGTGTCATGGCTTTGCAATCAAAAAATGTGGTTATAATGGAAGTCAATGGGGCAAAAACAGCCACAAACAATAAATGAGGGAGAAAAAAAGAAAATCTGATGCTGCGCCAAAACTAACAATGCATGAAAGCCAATCTTCTTACTAATCTTTCACATGTCCAAGACTGTTAAAAAGGTAAAAAAAAATCCAGGCCACAATTACCTTTTATATTTAAAATTAGTAATCTTGTGGGGTTTTTTTTCCCAAATCAGTGACATCATTTAGGAATTTGGCAATTAAAGAGTTAAAATCCTGAATTTTTTTTAAACATTTAGTATTTTTGAGCAGGACTGAGGTTGATTAATAGATTTATGCAAAAAAAAATTGAAAAAATATTTATCTGATACATTTTTACAGCAGTTTAAAGTAGTGGCTGTTTTCAGCCACGAAACATAACGAAAGGGTAGTAAATTTGCCCACAGTGTACTGTTGAGTTTTTGAAAAATTTCAAAGCATTTTCCCAAAATATTTATCAAAATAAGATTAGTCACCAAAAATCATTCCATTTGCTTTAACAGAGAAAAAGTTGTGGCCAAATTAAGACTCAACAGCACCCCTCAGTGGACGAAAACGTCCCTAACAACACATAAGGGTTAATGTTATGCCATTTGGGTTAAATGCCCCAGCAACATTCCAAAGACTAATGGAGAACGTTCTAGGAGAATTGCGTGGAAACATCTGCTTTGTCTACATTGACGACATCATTATTTACTCACCATCTGTAGCCCAGCACTTCTCCGACCTCCAGGCTGTTCTTTACAAGCTGCAAATGGCTGGCCTCACCATTAATTTAAAAAAAAAGCAAGTTCTGTCTTCAGAAAATAACTTTTCTTGGACATGTTGTCAGCGTCCAAGGCATAGCTGCAGATCCAAGCAAAGTGGAGGCTATACATGAATACCCTGTTCCCACCAACATCAAGGAGGTCCAGCGCTTCCTGGGGTTAGCCGGGTGGTACCACCGGTTTGTACCAAACTTCTCCAGGATCGCTGAACCCATCAATGCACTGAAAAAAAAAAGGATGTTCATTCCTCTGGTCACAACAATGTCAACAAGCCTTTGAACATTTAAAATGCTGTCTTACCTCTCCACCCATTCTTGGCCATCCTGACCTTCAACTGCCTTTTACCGTCTATACGGATGCCAGTAACACTGGTCTGGGTGCTGTGCTGACCCAGCGCAAGGAACAGGGATTGGAACAAGTTATTGCTTATGCCAGCAGAACCCTGAACAAAGCAGAGACCAATTACACAGCCACCGAAAAAGAGTGTTTGGCTGTAATTTGGGCCCTGGAAAAATGGCAGCACTACTTAGAGCACAAACTGTTCACTGTCATCACAGATCACTCAGCGTTACAATGGGTAATGTCTTCCACAAAAACCACAAGTCGCCTCATCCGGTGGGCCTTGCGACTACAGAGATTTGATTTCATCATTGAATATCGCAAAGGAAAACTAAATATGGCACCTGATGCTCTGTCTCGGATTCACACCAGTTGTAACCTGTACACCAACCAACACCAACAGGAGAATGCTGAGTTTCCGATGTCTCCAGCCACAATCTGGGAAGAACAGCACAAAGACCCTGTCATCACCAACACACTTCAAGCACTTGCCGAAAATGATTCCTCTCTAAAAGATCAGTATGAGATAGTGGAAGATAAACTCTATCACAAAACTCACCTGCCGAACAATCAAGTTCATTACAGAGTCTACATTCCTACCAGCCTTGTGTCATCCGTTCTACACCACTACCACTCTAATCCCTGGAGCGGTCATGTAGGTATTTATAAGACCTACAAGCGTATCCATGATGTTGCATTCTGGCCTGGAATGTGGAATGACATAAAACACCACGTTAAAAAATGTGTCAAATGCCAGACTCTTAAGGGAGAAAATCAGAAACCTGTGGGCAAACTACAACAAGTCACCACCACCCGTCCCAACGAAATGCTTGGAGTGGACATTATGGGGCCAATGCCACGCAGCACACAGCAAAATGAGTACCTCTTAGTTTTTGTAGATTACTACTCCCGGTGGGTGGAATTTTTCCCCATGCGCAACGCTAAAGCTGAGACGGTTGCATTACTTCTTCGGAAGGAAATTCTAACCCGTTGGGGAGTGCCAGACTTCATTCTGTCGGATAGAGGTACACAATTTGTGTCATCACTGTTCAGGGAACTCTGTCAAAAGTGGAGTATCAAACCTAAATTGACAACATCATACCATCCACAAACAAATATGACAGAGAGGGTTAATCGTACGCTCAAATGCATGATTTCTGCCTATGTGGACAACAATCATAAAAAATGGGACCAATACTTACCGGAACTCCGTTTCGCTATTAATTCAGCTGTCCAGGAAACGATTGGGATGACCCCTGCAGAGCTTCATTTAGGGAGGAAACTGCAAAGTCCCATGGACAAGGTGTTACATGGCAAGAATCTAACTCCAGACTGCACATCTTACGATACAGTCCATCACCTAACTGAGCTTCATACCAAAGCCATGGAATGCTGTAAAAAAGCACAAAAGAGACGGCTTCGGAATTATAATAAAAGAAGACGAGATGTCACATACAAGGAAAAGGATCGTGTGTGGATGAGAACCTTTCCCCAGTCTAGTGCACAACATCACTTCACTGCAAAATTGGCTCAAAAATGGAAAGGCCCTTACCGTGTCGTAAAACAGGTGGGTCCATTGAACTATCGAATAGCGCTAGAGACCACTGGCGAAGATGTTCGCATAGTACATGTGTGCAACCTGAAACCATGCTTTCCCACGGCTGAAGAGCTGGAATGCCAGGAGAAGAAAAGGCTCTGCCAAATATTCAATGAATCTTCTGATGAAGAGGAATTCATGGGACTTTAATTATGATTCACATTTCCACAACCATAGGTTGTTTTCTCCAGGGAGGGAGAGTGTAGCGAAATGGAAGAGGTCCATTTCAGCTTTTCATTTTTTCTAATGGGCGGAAACAAACCAATGAGGAAATTGAATATAAAAGAGCGCTAGAAACGGAAGTGAGAGAGCGAGTAAAAACAAAACACGTGTAGGTTGTTATTGGAGTGGGACACACGCTACCTGAAGCTGAAGGTCGTAGGCTACTATTCTTTGCTGGAATCTGGGTGCTGGAATCATGCGCTGACTGGGTGCGATCGCCAAAGTGACGGAGAAATTGCTCTACTGCGTCTGCATGGTTCGTTCGCCTGCCTGGTGCAACATAATCCAGCCTGGTTTGCTCGCCTGCCTCAGGTACTAGTGATGATGTCCATCATCTTTTAACCTCACGTTAAGTCTCCAAACTCTTTCTCCGGCCCGGGATTTGCGGCCGCTACACAGACTGCTTCACGCAGCCCCCACCACACACACACATACACGCTCATTGCACACGCACACACCCATACACAAACACTCGTTTGGATTATTTATTTTTCTTTGTGGTTGTTTTTTTACACGTTTCTTTTTGTTGAAAACTGAACACTAAAAACTGAGTTTGAAAAAAAAAAAAGAAAAGAACGAACTTTAAGACATTACAGTGAATCAAGGACTCTCGTGATTTTGTTGTTGCTTGTGTGTGACATCTTGAACTGAAATTGAACGGCAATCTACTTGCTGTCTGTTTACTTTAGTTTTTTTTTATTTTTCATGTGAAGAAAAGGAAAAAAGAAATACAAACTCTGTGAAAATTTAACTTTGTAAAATTCTTTTTTGTGTGTGTTTGAAAAATGATTTCCTAAAATATATATATTTTTTTTGACCAAACCCTTCAATCTCTGAATGTGTCATTTAAGCACTGTTCTATATTAATGTGGGTATTTGAAGGAATTTATTTTCATTTTTTTTGTGTAACCGTGGTTTGAGTTATCTTCGGGGAAATTGAACTTCATTATATGTAATTTTTTTTTTCTTGACAAGTTTTACTTGTCTGGCGCCCGAACAATTAAATGTAAATTTATTTAGTCAAATTTGATTTGGGGGCAGCCACCGTTACAACCTACAAAAAAGCCTCTTGGAGCAAAATTTGACACCCAACAGGAAGTCGGTTATTTTTAATTTTCTCAGCAAATTTTGTCATTTTTGCCATTTTCAGGCCTCGTTCTTGAACGAACTCCTCCTAGAGATTTATCCGGATTAACGCCAAATTTGCTGAGGGTAATCTAAAGCACTTTGTGACGTTAAATTGCAAAGATCTAGAGTTTTCATTGGAGGGCGTGTCCATAGCGGTCTCGCAAATTTCGATGTTTCGCCATGAAAAAGGAAGTTTCTATAACTCAGGCATACAATGTCCGATCTGTCCCAAACTTCACATGTGTGATAACACTCCTGACCTGAAGACATCTACATGCCCATATTCATTTATAGTCATAGCACCACCTGCTGGCAACAGGAAGTGTCATGCTGTACTCTACAACAAACTTCTCCAAGAGATTTATACAGATCAACACCAAAATCGGTCAGTCTAATAAAAAGGCTTTAGTGATGTTAAATTGCGAAGATCTTGAGTTTTCGTTGAAGGGCATGTCCGTGGTGGCCTGACAAAGTTTGATGTTTGGTCATGGACATACAAGTTATTATAACTCAGCCATAAAATGTCCAATCTGCCTCAAACTTCACATGTTTGATAAGAGTCCTGGCCTGAAGACACCTTAAGGCCAATATTCAGACATTATCATAGCGCCACCTATTGACAGCAGGATATATCATATCTTGCACTAACTTAAACATACCAAGGTCAATCTGAACCAGACTTCATATGTTTGATGAAAGTGCTGGCCTGAACACATCTGACAGCAGGAGGTTTGGCACATTAAAGTGACTTTGATCTATTTTTCCTACATTTACTGTATTAAAAGCATACTGCCCACCGTTTGCTGTTTTCCTAAAGCCACCGGTCGGCGGTGAGCCCTGGTGCGAGGGCCCGTTCATCGCTGCTTGCAGCTTTAATTAGGGCCCGAGCACTACAGTGCGAGGACCCTATTGGAATTGCTCCGTTTATTATTATTCTTCTTCTGATTCTTCTTCTTCTCCAAAATGAAAAGTCTTTTTGAGGGCCTAAACATGCCCGAAAACTCACCAAACTTTGCACACGCATCAGAACTGGCGAAAATTTACATCTGATATGGTTTTCAGAAGTGGGTGTGCCAAAATGGCTCGATAGCGCCACCTATAAAATTTCAACGGAGTGCGCCTCGAGCTGCGTTTCACGTACATGTACGAAACTCGGTACACATATGTAACACACCAGCACCTACAAAAAAGTCTCCTGGTGCAACATCCGAAACCCAACAGGAAGTCCGTTATATTGAATTTCCTGTACGATTTTTGTGCAGTTTTTGCCATTTTCAGGCCTCGTACTTTAACGAACTCCTCCTACAGTTTTTAAAAAAGAAAGTTGCTATAACTCAGGCATACAATGTCCGATCTGCCTCAAACTTCACATGTTTGATGACAGTCCGTTCCTGAACACACGTCAGTGCCCATATTCAGTTATAGTCATAGCGCCACCTGCTGACAACAGGAAATGACATGTTTAACACTGTTACGGACTCCTAGAAACATATTGAAAAGCGTTAACAAGTATTAAATAGGCTAGCAACATGCTACAAACATGCTAAAACATGCTAGCAACACTTAGCTAAGAGCTAAAGCATGCTATTAATACAAATACAAAAGGAAATTGCTGTTTCTCATGTATATAATGTTGAATCTGACCCAAACTTAATATTCAACATGCTACAAAAATAATAAAGCATGCTAACAACACTTAGCTAATATGCTAAAGCATGCTAATAATACAATGAAACAGGAAGTTACTCTAACTCAGGCATACAATGTCCAATCAGCCCCAAACTTAACATGTTTGATAAGAATCCTGGCCTAAACACACGCCCATGCCCGTATTCAGTTATAGTCATAGCGCCACCAGCTGGTAACAGGAAGCCACATGTTTAATACTGTTGTGGATGCCTAGCAACATTTTAAAAAAATTCAACAACTGTTAAACAGGGCAGCAACATGCTAGAAACATGCTATAACATGTTAGCAACATTTAGCTCAGTGCTAAAGCATACTCTTAATGCAATGAAACAGGAAGTTACTGTAACTCAGGCATGCAATGTCCAATCAGCCCCAAACTTCACATGTTTGATAACAGTCCTGGCCTGAAGATATCTACATGCCAATATTCAGTTATAGTTATAGCGCCACCTACTGTCAACAGGAAGTGACATGTTTCACACTGTGACACACTATTAGCAACACACTAAAAAAGCCATTGAGTGCTAAACTAGTTTAAAACGTACTCAAACATGCTAGCAACACTTACTTAGTGCTAAAGCATGTTGTTAAAGACATAAAACAGGAAGTTACTGTAACTCAGACATGCAATGTCCAATCAGCCCCAAACTTCACGTTTGATAAGAGTCCTGGCCTGAAGATATATACATGCCCATATTCAGTTATAGTCACAGCGCCACCTGCTGACAACAGGAAGTGACGTTTAATGGTGTTACGGACTCCTAGCAACATAATAAAAAGCGTCAGCAAGTTTTAAATAGGCTAGCATCATGCTAGAATCATGTTAAAACATGCTAGCAACACTTAGCTGAGAGCTAAAGCATGATATTAATACAAAGAAAAATAAGTGTAACTCATGAATACAATGTCCAACCTGACCCAAGCTTAATATGTTTGATAAGAGTCCTGGTCTGAACACAAGCCCATGCCCATATTCAGTTATAGTGATAGTGCCACCTGCTGGCAACAGGAAGTCACATGTTTAATACTGTTGTGGATGCCCAGCAACATTTTAAAAATATCAACAAGTGTTAAATAGGGTAGCAACATGCTAGAAACATGTTAGCAACATTTAGCTAAGTGCTAAAGCATACTCTTAATGCAATGAAACAGGAAGTTACTGTAACTCAGGCATGCAATGTCCAATCAGCCCCAAACTTAATATGTTTGATAAGAGTCTTGGCCTGAATACATTTACATGCCAATATTTAGTTATAGTCATAGCGCCACCAGCTGGCAACAGCAAATTACTTGTTTTACACTAACTTAAGCATGCAATGTACAATTTGCACCAAACTTGACATGTTTGCCAATAGTCCTGGCCTGAAGACATCTAAAAGCCAATATTTTGTAATAGCGCCACCTGTTGGCAGCAGGATATGTCATGACTTACACTCAAGCATGCCATGTTCAAGCTTCACCAAACTTCATATGTTTGATGAAAGCACTGGCCTGAACACATCTGCATGCCAATATTCAGTTATAGGCATAGCGCCACCAGCTGGCAGAAGGAAGATTGGCACATATCAATGACTTTGACATATTCCTCCTACATTTTCTGTGTTAATAGCATAGTGCCCACCATTCGCCACCGATCGGCGGTGAGCCCGAGTGCGAGGGCCCTACCATCGCTGCTTGCAGCTTTAATTAGGGCCCGAGCACCGATGGTGTGAGGACCCTATTGAATCTGCTCCGTTTATTATTAGGGCCCGAGCACCGATGGTGTGATGGTGTGAGGACCCTATTGGATCTGCTTCGTTTATTATTATTATTATTATTATTAGGGCCCGAGCACCGATGGTGTGAGGACCCTATTGGATCTGCTTCGTTTATTATTAGGGCCCGAGCACCGATGGTGTGAGGACCCTATTGGATCTGCTTCGTTTATTATTATTATTATTATTCTTCTTCTCCGGAATGAATCGCATTTTTGAGGGCCTAAACATACCCGAAAACTCATGAAACTTTGCACACACATCAAACCTGGCGAAAATGGATGTCTGATATGGGTTTCAGAGATGGGTGTGGCAAAACGGCTCGATAGCGCCACCTTTACACGTTCCGCGGTGTGCGCTTTCAGCTGTGATTCACGTACATGCATGAAAATCGGTACACACATGTAGCTCACCAATACCTACAAAAAAGCCTCCTGGGACAAAATCCGAAACCCAAC
Source organism: Garra rufa (assembly GCF_049309525.1). Lineage (NCBI taxonomy): Eukaryota > Metazoa > Chordata > Actinopteri > Cypriniformes > Cyprinidae > Garra > Garra rufa. Next base: position 2,045,025 of record NC_133365.1, on the reverse strand, counting down.
AGGAAGTCGGTTATTATTAATTTTCTTAGCAAAATTTGTGTCATTTTTGCCATTTTCAGGCGTGGTACTTGAACGAACTCCTCCTAGAGATTTACTCCGATCAACAGCAAATTTGGTGAGTCTAATCTAAAGCCCTTTGTGACGTTAAATTGTGAAGATCTAGAGTTTTCATCGAAGGGCGTGTCCGTGGCGGCCTCGCAAATTTCGATGTTTCGCCATGAAAAAGGAAGTTGCTATAACTTAGGCATAAAATGTCCGATCTGTCCCAAACTTCACATGTGTGATAACACTCCTGACCTGATGACATCTACATATCCATATTCAGTTATAGTCATAGCGCCACCTGCTGGCAACAGGAAGTGTCACGCTGTACTCTACAACCAACTCCTCCTAGAGATTTATACAGATCAACACCAAAATAGGTCAGTCTAATATAAAGGCCTTAGTGATGTTAAATTGTGAAGATCTTGAGTTTTCGGTAAAGGGCGTGTCCGTGGCGGCCTGACAAATTTCGAGGTCTCGCCATGGATATAAAACTTGTTATAACTCAGCCATAAAATGTCCGATTTGCCTCAAACTTCACATATTCGATAAGAGTCCTGGCCTGAACACATCTGAAGGCCAATATTCTATTATAATCACAGCGCCACCTGTTGGCAACAGGAAATGACTTGTATCAAACTCCTCCTAGAGATTTAATGATATCAACATTATATTTGGTCAGTCTGATCTAGAGGCCTTAGAGATGTTAAATTGCAAAGATCTTGAGTTTTCGTTAAAGGGCGTGTCCGTGGCGGCGTGACAAAGTTTGATGTTTCGCCATGGACAAAGAAGTTGTTATAACTCAGGCATAAAATGTCCGATCTGCCTCAAACTTCACAGGTTTGGTAAGAGCCCTGGCCTGAAGACACCTAAAGGCCAATATTCAGATATTATCATAGCGCCACCTGTTGGCAGCAGGATATATCATATCTTTCACTAACTCAAACATACCAAGGTCAATCTGCACCAAACTTCATATGTTTGATGAAAGTGGTGGCCTGAACACATCTACATGCCAATAATCAGTTATAGGCATAGCGCCACCAGCTGGCAGCAGGAAATTTGGCACATTTAAGTGACTTTGACATATTTCTCCTTTTTTTACTGTATTAAAAGCATACTACCCACCATTTGCTGTGTTCCTAAAGCCACCGGTCGGCGGTGAGCCCGTGTGCGAGGGCCCGTTCATCGCTGCTTGCAGCTTTAATTATTATTAGGGCCCGAGCACCGATGGTGTGAGGACCCTATTGGATCTGCTCCGTTTCTTATTATTATTATTCTTCTTCTCCGGAATGAATCGCATTTTTGAGGGCCTAAACATACCCGAAAACTCATGAAACTTTGCACACACATCAAACCTGGCGAAAATGGACGTCTGATATGGGTTGCAGAAGTGGGTGTGGCAAAATGGCTCAATAGCGCCACCTTTACACGTTCCGCGGTGTGCGCATTCAGCTGTGATTCACGTACATGCACGCAAATCGGTACACACATGTAACTCACCAATACCTACAAAAAAGCCTCCTGGGACAAAATCCGAAACCCAACAGGAAGTCGGTTATTATTAATTTTCTTAGCAAAATTTGTGTCATTTTTGCCATTTTCAGGCGTCATACTTGAACGAACTCCTCCTAGAGATTTATTCGGATCAACACCAAATTTGGTGAGTCTAATCTAAAGCCCTTTGTGACGTTAAATTGCGAAGATCTAGAGTTTTCATCAGAGGGCGTGTCCGTGGCGGCCTCGCAAATTTCGATGTTTCGCCATGAAAAAGGAAGTTGCTATAACTCAGGCATAAAATGCCCGATCTGCCCCAAACTTCACATGTGTGATAACACTCCTGACCTGAAGACATCTACATGCCCATATTTAGTTTTACTCATAGCGCCACCTGCAGGCACCAGGAAGTGTCATGCTGTACTCTGCAACAAATTCCTCCTGGAGATTTAATCAGATCAACACCAAAATCGGTCAGTCTAATAAAAAGGCTTTAGCGATGTTAAATTGCGAAGATCTTGAGTTTTCGTTGAAGGGCGTGTCCGTGGCGGCCTGGCAAATTTCGTGGTCTCGCCATGGATATAAATCTTGTTATAACTCAGCCATAAAATGTCCGATTTGCCTCAAACTTCACATGTTCGATAAGAGTCCTGGCCTGAACCAATCTGAAGGCCTATATTCTATTATAATCACAGCGCCACCTGTTGGCAACAGGAAATGACTTGTACCAAACTCCTCCTAGAGATTTAATGATATTAACATTATATTTGGTCAGTCTGATCTCGAGGCCTTAGAGATGTTAAATTGTGAAGATCTTGAGTTTTCGTTAAAGGGCGTGTCCATGGCGGCCTGACAAAGTTTGATGTTTCGCCATGGACATAAAAGTTGTTATAACTCAGCCATAAAATGTCCGATCTGCCTCAAACTTCACATGTTTGGTAAGAGTCCTGGCCTGAAGACATCTAAAGGCCAATATACAGATATTATTATAGCGCCACCTATTGGCAGCAGGATATATCATATCTTGCACTAACTCAAACATACCAAGGTCAATCTGCACCAAACTTCATATGTTTGATGAAAGTGGTGGCCTGAACACATCTACATGCCAATAATCAGTTATATGCATAGCGCCACCAGCTGGCAGCAGGAAATTTGGCACATTTAAGTGACTTTGACATATTTCTCCTATTTTTACTGTATTAAAAGCATACTACCCACCATTTGCTGTTTTCCTAAAGCCACCGGTCGGCGGTGAGCCCGGGTGCGAGGGCCCGTTCATCGCTGCTTGCAGCTTTAATTATTATTATTATTCTTCTCCAAAATGAATCGCATTTTTGAGGGCTTAGACATACCCGAAAACTCATGAAACTTCGCACACACATCAGACCTGGCGAAAATTTACGTCTGATATGGGTTGCAGAAGTGGGTGTGGCAAAATGGCTCGATAGCGCCACCTTTACACGTTCCGCGGTGTGCGCTTTCAGTTGTGATTCACGTACATGCACGAAAATCGGTACACACATGTAGCTCACCAATACCTACAAAAAAGCCTCTTGGAGCAAAATTTGACACCCAACAGGAAGTCGGTTATTTTTAATTTTCTTAGCAAAATTTGTGTCATTTTTGCCATTTTCAGGCGTCATACTTGAACGAACTCCTCCTAGAGATTTATTCGGATCAACGGCAAATTTGGTGAGTCTAATCTAAAGCCCTTTGTGACGTTAAATTGCGAAGATCTAGAGTTTTCATCGGAGGGCGTGTCCGTGGCGGCCTGGCAAATTTCGATGCTTCGCCATGAAAAAGGAAGTTGCTATAACTCAGGCATAAAATGCCCGATCTGCCCCAAACATTACATGTGTGATAACACTCCTGACCTGAAGACATCTACATGCCCATATTCAGTTACAGTCATAGCGCCACCTGCAGGCAACAGGAAGTGTCATGCTGTACTCTACAACCAACTCCTCCTAGAGATTTATACAGATCAACTCCAAAATCGGTCAGTCTAATATAAAGGCCTTAGCGATGTTAAATTGTAAAGATCTTAAGTTTTCGGTAAAGGGCGTGTCCGTGGCGGCCTGAGAAATTTCGAGGTCTCGCCATGGATATAAAACTTGTTATAACTCAGCCATAAAATGTCCGATTTGCCTCAAACTTCACATGTTCGATGAGAGTCCTGGCCTGAACAAATCTGAAGGCCAATATTCTATTATAATCACAGCGCCACCTGTTGGCAACAGGAAATGACTTGTAGCAAACTCCTCCTAGAGATTTAATGATATCAACTTTATATTTGCTCAGTCTGATCTAGAGGCCTTAGAGATGTTAAATTGTGAAGATCTTGAGTTTTCGTTAAAGGGCGTGTCCGTGGCGGCGTCACAAAGTTTGATGTTTCGCCATGTACATAGAAGTTGTTATAACTCAGCCATAAAATGTCCGATCTGCCTCAAACTTCACAGGTTTTGTAAGAGTCCTGGCCTGAAGACACCTAAAGGCCAATATTCAGATATTATCATAGCGCCACCTGTTGGCAGCAGGATATATCACATCTTTCACTAACTCAAACATACCAAGGTCAATCTGCACCAAACTTCATATGTTTGATGAAAGTGCCAGCCTGAACACATCTATATGCCAATAGTCAGTTATAGGCATAGCGCCACCAGCTGGTAGCAGGAAATTTGGCACATTTAAGTGACTTTGACATAATTTTTCCTATTTTTACCGGATTAAATGCATACTGCCCACCATTAGCTGTGTTCCAAAAGCCACCGGTCGGCGGTGAGCCCGTGTGCGAGGGCCCGTTCATCGCTGCTTGCAGCTTTAATTATTATTATTATTATTATTATTATTATTATTCTTCTCCAAAATGAATCGCATTTTTGAGGGCTTAGACATACCCGAAAACTCATGAAACTTCGCACACACATCAGACCTGGCGAAAATTTACGTCTGATATGGGTTTCAGAAGTGGGTGTGGCAAAATGGCTCGACAGCGCCACCTTTACACGTTCCGCGGTGTGCGCTTTCAGCTGTGATTCACGTACATGCACGGAAATCGGTACACACATGTAACACACCAATACCTACAAAAAAGCCTCTTGGAGCAAAATCCGGAACCCAACAGGAAGTCTGTTAATATTAATATTCTCAACAAAATTTGTGTCATTTTTGCCATTTTCAGGCGTCGTACTTGAACGAACTCCTCCTAGAGGTTTATTCGGATCAACACCAAATTTGCAGAGTCTAGTCTAAAGCCCTTTGTGACGTTAAATTGTGAAGATCTAGAGTTTTTATCGGAGGGCGTGTCCATGGCGGCCTCGCAAATTTCGATGTTTCGCCATGAAAAAGGAAGTTGCTATAACTCAGGCATACAATGTCCGATCCGTCCCAAACTTCACATGTGTGATAACACTCCTGACCTGATGACATCTACATGCCCATATTCAGTTTTACTCATAGCGCCACCTGCTGGCAACAGGAAGTGTCATGCTGTACTCTGCAACAAACTCCTCCAAGAGATTTTATCAGATCAACACCAAAATCGGTCAGTCTAATAAAAAGGCTTTAGCGATGTTAAATTGCAAAGATCTTGAGTTTTCGTTGAAGGGCGTGTCCGTGGCGGCCTGGCAAATTTCGAGGTCTCGCCATGGATAATACACTTGTTATAACTCAGCCATAAAATGTCCGATTTGCCTCAAACTTCACATGTTCGATAAGAGTCCTGGCCTGAACCAATCTGAAGGCCAATATTCTATTATAATCACAGCGCCACCTGTTGGCAACAGGAAATGACTTGTATCAAACTCCTCCTAGAGATTTAATGATATCAACATTATATTTGGTCAGTCTGATCTAGAGGCCTTAAAGATGTTAAATTGCGAAGATCTTGAGTTTTCGTTAAAGGGCGTGTCTGTGGCGGCGTGACAAAGTTTGATGTTTCGCCATGGACATAGAAGTTGTTATAACTCAGCCATAAAATGTCCGATCTGCCTCAAACTTCACATGTTTGGTAAAAGTCCTGGCCTGAAGACATCTAAAGGCCAATATTCAGATATTATCATAGCGCCACCTATTGGCAGTAGGATATATCATATCTTGCACTAAGTCAAACATACCAAGGTCAATCTGCACCAAACTTCATATGTTTGATGAAAGTGCCAGCCTGAACACATCTACATGCCAATAATCAGTTATAGGCATAGCGCCACCAGCTGGCAGCAGGAAATTTGGCACATTTAAGTGACTTTGACATATTTCTCGTATTTTTACTGTATTAAAAGCATACTGCCCACCATTGGCTGTGTTCCTAAAGCCACCGGTCGGCGGTGAGCCCGTGTGCGAGGGCCCGTTCATCGCTGCTTGCAGCTTTAATTATTAGGGCCCGAGCACCGATGGTGTGAGGACCCTATTGAATCTGCTCCGTTTATTATTAGGGCCCGAGCACCGATGGTGTGAGGACCCTATTGAATCTGCTCCGTTTATTATTATTATTATTATTATTATTCTTCTTCTTCTCCAAAGTGAATCGCATTTTAGAGGACCTAAACATTCCCGAAAACTCACAAAACTTTGCACACACATCAAACCTGGCGAAAATTTACGTCTGATTTGGGTTTCAGAAGTGGGTGTGGCAAAATGGCTCGACAGCGCCACCTTTAGACGTTCAGCGGTGTGCGCTTTCAGCTGTGATTCACGTACATGCACGGAAATCGGTACACACATGTAACACACCAAAACCTACAAAAAAGCCTCTTGGAGCAAAATCCGGAACCCAACAGGAAGTCGGTTAATATTAATATTCTCAGCAAAATTTGTGTCATTTTTGCCTTTTTCAGGTGTCGTACTTGAACGAACTCCTCCTACAGATTTATTCGGATCAACGCCAAATTTGCTGAGTCTAGTCTAAAGCCCTTTGTGACGTTAAATTGTGAAGATCTAGAGTTTTCATCGGAGGGCGTGTCCGTGGCGGCCTCGCAAATTTCGATGTTTCGCCATGAAAAAGGAAGTTGCTATAACTCAGGCATACAATGTCCTATCTGTCCCAAACTTCACATGTGTGATAACACTCCTGACCTGAAGACATCTACATGCCCATATTCAGTTATAGTCATAGCGCCACCTGCAGGCAACAGGAAGTGTCATGCTGTACTCTACAACCAACTCCTCCTAGAGATTTATTCAGATCAACACCAAAATCGGTCAGTCTAATATAAAGGCCTTAGCGATGTTAAATTGTGAAGATCTTGAGTTTTCGGTAAAGGGCGTGTCCGTGGCAGCCTGACAAATTTCGAGGTCTCGCCATGGATATAAAACTTGTTATAACTCAGCCATAAAATGTCCGATTTGCCTCAAACTTCACCTATTTGATAAGAGTCCTGGCCTGAACACATCTGAAGGCCAATATTCTATTATAATCACAGCGCCACCTGTTGGCAACAGGAAATGACTTGTATCAAACTCCTCCTAGAGATTTAATGATATCAACATTATATTTGGTCAGTCTGATCTAGAGACCTTAGAGATGTTAAATTGCGAAGATCTTGAGTTTTCGTTAAAGGGCGTGTCTGTGGCGGCGTGACAAAGTTTGATGTTTCGCCATGGACATAGAAGTTGTTATAACTCAGCCATAAAATGTCCGATCTGCCTCAAACTTCACAGGTTTGGTAAGAGTCCTGGCCTGAAGACACCTAAAGGCCAATATTCAGATATTATCATAGTGCCACCTGTTGGCAGCAAGATATATCATATCTTTCACTAACTCAAACATACCAAGGTCAATCTGCACCAAACTTCATATGTTTGATGAAAGTGGTGGCCTGAACACATCTACATGCCAATAATCAGTTATATGCATAGCGCCACCAGCTGGCAGCAGGAAATTTGGCACATTTAAGTGACTTTGACATATTTCTCCTATTTTTACTGTATTAAAAGCATACTACCCACCATTTGCTGTGTTCCTAAAGCCACCGGTCGGCGGTGAGCCCGTGTGCGAGGGCCCGTTCATCGCTGCTTGCAGCTTTAATTATTATTATTATTCTTATCCGGAATGAATCGCATTTTTGAGGGCCTAGACATACCCGAAAACTAACGAAACTTCGCACACACATCAGCCCTGGCGAAAATGGACGTCTGATATGGGTTGCAGAAGTGGGTGTGGCAAAATGGCTCAATAGCGCCACCTTTACACGTTCCGCGGTGTGCGCATTCAGCTGTGATTATCGTACATGCACAAAAATCGGTACACACATGTAGCACACCAATACCTACAAAAAAGCCTCTTGAGATAAAATCCGAAACCCAACAGGAAGTCGGTTATTATTAATTTTCTCAGCAAAATTTGTGTCATTTTTGCCATTTTCAGGTGTCATACTTGAACGAACTCCTCCTAGAGATTTATTCCGATCAACACCAAATTTGGTGAGTCTAATCTAAAGCCCTTTGTGACGTTAAATTGTGAAGATCTAGAGTTTTCATCGGAGGGCGTGTCCGTGGCGGCCTCGCAAATTTCGATGTTTCGCCATGAAAAAGGAAGTTGCTATAACTTAGGCATAAAATGTCCGATCTGTCCCAAACTTCACATGTGTGATAACACTTCTGACCTGAAGACATCTACATGCCCATATTCAGTTATAGTCATAGCGCCACCTGCAGGCAACAGGAAGTGTCATGCTGTACTCTACAACCAACTCCTCCTAGAGATTTATACAGATCAACTCCAAAATCGGTCAGTCTAATATAAAGGCCTTAGTGATGTTAAATTGTGAAGATCTTGAGTTTTCGGTAAAGGGCGTGTCCGTGGCGGCCTGACAAAGTTTGATGTTTTGCCATGGACATAGAAGTTGTTATAACTCAGCCATAAAATGTCCGATTTGCCTCAAACTTCACATATTCGATAAGAGTCCTGGCCTGAACACATCTGAAGGCCAATATTCTATTATAATTACAGCGCCACCTGTTGGCAACAGGAAATTACTTGTATCAAACTCCTCCTAGAGATTTAAGGATATCAACATTATATTTGGTCAGTCTGATCTAGAGGCTTTAGAGATGTTAAATTGCGAAGATCTTGAGTTTTCGTTAAAGGGCGTGTCTGTGGCGGCGTGACAAAGTTTGATGTTTTGCCATGGACATAGAAGTTGTTATAACTCAGCCATAAAATGTCCGATCTGCCTCAAACTTCACAGGTTTGGTAAGAGTTCTGGCCTGAAGACACCTAAAGGCCAATATTCAGATATCATCATAGCGCCACCTGTTGGCAGCAGGATATATCATATCTTTCACTAAATCAAACATACCAAGGTCAATCTGCACCAAACTTCATATGTTTGATGAAAGTGATGGCCTGAACACATCTACATGCCAATAATCAGTTATAGGCATAGTGCCACCAGCTGGCAGCAGGAAATTTGGCACATTTAAGTGACTTTGACATATTTCTCCTATTTTTACTGTATTAAAAGCATACTGCCCACCATTTGCTGTGTTCCTAAAGCCACCGGTCGGCGGTGAGACCGTGTGCGAGGGCCCGTTCATCGCTGCTTGCAGCTTTAATTAGGGCCCGAGCCCAAAAGGGCGAAGGCCCTATTGTTCTTCTAAGGATTCTTATTAGGGCCCGAGCCCAAAAGGGCGAAGGCCCTATTGTTCTTCTAAGGGTTATTATTTTATTTATTTATTTATTTATTTTTTTCAACCTTCCGGGCACTTTTGGGGGCCTTAACATACTCAAAAACTCTTGAAAATTTGCACACACGTCGGAACCTGCGGCCATCAGGACGCCAAAGAGGCTGGGACCCGGGCGTGGTTCAGGGCCTCTACAGCGCCCCCTGGAACACAGTTTGAAAACTTGATGTACTGCGCACACATACTTGCATGTATTGATATGAAACTCGGTACACATATAGATCTCACTGAGCCAAACAACTTTTGTACTCTATGTCATAGGCTCCACCTGACAGGAAGTGAGATATTTAGGGCTGTTTAAAAAGCGCATGCTCTGGAATTTAACGTACTCCTCCCAGGAATTCCATGGGATTGTCACCAAACTCGGTCAGCATGATCTCAAGACATTGGGGATGCTAAATTGCGAGGAGATTTTTGATATCTCGAACGGTTTGGCCGTGGCAAGGCGACAAAGTTATGGCGAGAAATGAGAAACAGGAAGTGTCTAATAACTGTTGACCACATTGCCTGATTCTGATGAAACTTCACCAGTTTGTTCGTTGTATGATGCCGATTCCATAAATGTGACTATTATGAGTCAAAGTTATAGCGCCACCAACTGGCAGCAGGAAGTGTGTCATTTTCAAAATGCTTTGAAATCAGCCTCTTAATTTTACTCGATTTTCTTTAAACTTCATCAAAATCATGTCAAAACACGGCCGATAAGAATATGTAAACGGGTCGATGATAAATCGAATGCTGTTGCCATGGCAACATGTCAAACTTTAAAATTAGATTCCTGTCTTTTCGAGGCAGTTAACATGCTTAGAATTTCATGAAACTCAACACACACATCAATATTAATGATAGTTAGACACTGGCAAAAGGTCATAAATGGGCGTGGAGCAGGCACTCTATAGCGCCATCTTTTGACAAAAGTTGGGGGGTTAGTTTTTCCTACAGTCACTAAACTCTGTACATATATTAATCTCATCAATTTGGACAACTTTCTAAATCAAACTCATTAGCTGAGACCAACAGGAAGCCGGCTATTTTGATTTGAATGTGGATTTTTGGAAAAATCAGGCTGTAAACAAATGCACACTACTTCTAAGAACAACCAGCTGTTCACACCAAACTTTTTTAACATGAAGAGAATATTCTGAAGATGTTAAATTGCGACCGGATTTTGGATATCTTGAACGGTGTGGACGTGGTGATTTTTTAAAGATATAGTAAAAAATATTTTTATATCTTTAAAGTGCAGCATCCAAACTCTTTAAAACTTTTTTCACACAGAGATCTAATCATTCTGAGCAAGTGCTGGAAATAAAAAATGTATACAAGCTTCTATGAATTAAAGAAAATTTAAAAAGAACTCAGAAACCTGCTGTCACTCTGGTGAATGTCTCTACAGTATGTGTGTGCGTTGAGTCAGGCACAGAGAAGCTCATTATTGCAGGGGGGAGGGGTGAGAGGCAGAGAGGGAGAGAGGGGTAGAAAGTGAAACATGCTATCTTGCTTATAGACCATCTTTGAGAAATGCACACATATATATATATATATATATATATATATATATATATATATATAGTGTAATCGAAATAAATACGTCTGATCTTTGAGAGTCTGATATTTTGAGAAAATATAAAGGGTCACTAAGTCTTTCATTGTTTGTATTTTGCAGTTGTTGTTTTTTTTATTTTTTTACTGAACTATACCATGAACTTGTCCTATTCAGTCACATAGCAAAAGATTAAGAAAAATTAAACTTTTAGCATTAGCGATTTATCTTCATTGATAGACATTTATTTTCATAGTGTTATTTATTGAATATAAAATTTAAATTAACAACTTCAAGACAAACTTGGACAACAAAACAAGCTTTGCTGTTATCTGTTCAAAACATCTGAAAATTATAAAATTTTAAGATGAGATATATATATATATATATCTATATCGCCCCTTTCAATACTCAACTTGTTTTTAAAGATATTTTGAAAGAATGAAGCGTTTATAGAGCACTTTATTGTGTATTGCTGTACACCCACATGGACTGTGTTCATGTTCATGTTAATTCACAGTACATTAATTATATATGATTACTTTTTTCGCTTAATATTAATTAACATTAATAAATGCTATTTATTTATTGGTCATGTTAACTAATATAGTTAATGCTAACAAATAAAACTGAATGGCAACATTTTATATTTTGTGTGTATGTGTCTGTGTGTTGATTTTAAAGTCTAACCCTTTCAATTCTGTAAACTTTAAATCCAAACTAGCAGAGGGTTACTGTGAATGCATGTGCCAACTGGGCACCGTCTTCCTTATTGATTCTTAGTTATGTAGCGCTTAAGAGTGATGTCTTATAACAGGAGGAGTCACCAGCAAAGCAATATCCACACAAAAATTGTACAGATAGGTAACGATGACATTTAAGCAGAAGTGGTGGACGTAAAGCAAGCAATAATAACATTTTGTTATCATCATGAATCATGTTCTTATCATCATCATCAGAGTATAGGGAAAATTTTGCATATTGGTTCACAGTTGGCATTATCTGAAGTCCTTGCATTGATTGCATTTAATTAAATCAACATTATATTTGGTCAGTCTGATCTTGAGGCCTTAGAGATGTTAAATTGTGAAGATCTTGAGTTTTCATTGAGTTGTTATAACTTAGCCATAAAATGTCTGATCTGCCACAAAATTCACAGGTTTGGTAAGAGTCCTGGCCTGAAGACACCTAAAGACCAATATTCAGATATTATCATAGCGCCACTTGTTGGCAGCAGGATATATCATATCTTTCACTAACTCAAACATACCAAGGTCAATCTGCACCAAACTTCATATGTTTGATAATAGTGATGGCCTGAACACATCTACATGCCAATAATTAGTTACAGGCATAGCGCCACCATCTTTCAGCAGCAAGTTTGGCACATTTAAATGACTTATGACAGATTTTTTCTATATTTACTGTATTAAAAGCATACTGCCCACCGTTTGCTGATTTCCTGAAGCCACCGGTCGGCGGTGAGCCCGGGTGCGAGGGCCCGTTCATCGCTGCTCGCAGCTTTAATTAGGGCCCGAGCACCGATGGTGTGAGGACCCTATTGAATCTGCTCCGTTTATTAGGGCCCGAGCACCGATGGTGTGAGGACCCTATTGGATCTGCTCCGTTTCTTATTAGGGCCCGAGCCCAAAAGGGCGAAGGCCCTATTGTTTTTCTAAGGATTATTATTATTATTTCATCAATGTTTTGGGTAATTTCGGGGCCCTTAACATACACGAAAACTCTTGAAACTTTGCACACACATTGGAACCTGCGGCCATCAGGGCCGGACCAACTTTGACATGCGGGGGTCACCTGGGGGGGGCGTGGCACAGCATGAAAAAAAAATACATTTGAGGGACTCTGGAGCGCACACCGGTTGACCTACAGTTATCAAAATTCATACACATATAGACCTCATCGGGCTGAAAAACTTTCATGCTCAAAGTCAGTGCTTCACCCTACAGGAAGTCAGCTATTCAGGGATGTCTAAAAAGCGCATGCAATGGAATTTGAAATACTCCTCCTAGACCTTTCCACCGATGGCCACCAAACTCGGTCAGCATGATCTCAAGACATTGGGGACGCAAAATTGCCAGGGGATTTTTGATATCTCGAACGGTTTGGCCGTGGCGGGGCGACAAAGTCATGGCGAGAAATGAGAAACAGGAAGTGTCTAATAACTTTAACACACTTTGTCTGATTTTGACCAAACTTCAGCAGTTTGTTCATCTTATGATGCCGATCACAGAGATGTGACTATTAGGAGTCAAAGTTATAGCGCCACCAACTGGCAGCACAAAGCGCAACATTTTCTAAATGCTTTTAAATCAACCTCTTAATTTTACTCAATTTGCTTCAAACTTCATCTCAATAATGTTGAAACATGGCCAATGAGAATCTGTGAATTGCATTATCGATAACTTTTATCATGTTGCCATGGCAACGTATCAAACTTTAACTTTAGCTTTTTGTGTTTTGGAGCCACTTAAAATACTCAATTTCATGAAACTTCACACACACATCTGTATTAATGATATTTAGACACTGATAAAAGCCCATAAATGGGTGTGGAGCAGGCGCTCCATAGCGCCACCTTTTGACAAAAGTTGGGGGTTTAGTTTGTCCTACAGTCACCAAACTCGGTACATATATTGATCTCATCAAGCCAGAAACATTTCTAATTTACACCCATTAGCTACGATCGACAGGAAGTCAGCTATTTTGATTTGAATGTGGATATTTGGAAAAATCAGGCTGTGGAATTTTATATACTTCTCTCGGGAAAACCAACCAATTCACACCAAACTTTTTTGACATGATGCCAACATTCTGAAGATGCTAAATTGCGAGCAGATTTAGGATATCTTGAACGGTGTTGATGTGGTGATTGATTGAAATCGGAGTAAAAAAAGATAGCCGTAATTTTATTATATCTTTAAAGTGCAGCATCCAAAGTCTTTGAAACTTTTTTCATACAGACTACTAGTCATTCTGATCAGACACCGTTCATTTCATAATTATACAAAGATCTATGAATTAATGAAAATTAAAAAACAAATCTGATCCCTCTCTGCTCTGCACTTATGTGTGTGCGTGGTAAGTGGGTGTGTGTTTGTTGAGTGTTAGGGTGAGAGTGGGGAGGGGGGATGGGTGGAAAGAGAGAGTCAGAGAGGAGGAGATAGAAGGGAATATTTAAACTCTTGGTTGTTTATTCATTAGGATGTGAATTAGGGCTGGGTATTGTGACCAATTTAGCAATTCGATTCGATTCTTATTTTTATGGTTTCGATTCAATTCGATTCGATATCGATTAGCTATCAATATTTCATTTAAAATGTTAGTTTTGCAGACATGGGATCCATATTTTGATATAAATGCTGGTAACTTAAAACTCCCCTACTTAAGTGTATTACTGAAATACACATCTACATTAATAATAGGGTGCACACAGTTGTTTATTTTAAACAACTTTTATTTTAAATGAATACTGTAACAAGAAGTCATAAATATGTGCATCCAATGTACACCATGTAAACAAACTGCAAAATGTACATTACTGTAAAAAAATAAAAAGACTAAATGTGCAACAGTGAAATCTATTAAGAACTTCAAACATGTTTAAGAAATAAAACATTTTTCTAAATTCAAATCAGGCCCATCATAAAGCCCTTGTCTGCATATACAAAACATTCTAACTGTCCATAAAACTAACAGTTCTTAACTACAGCCTAATCATTTTTGATCACCAGATTTTTTTTGCAAAAAATTTATACCCATTAGCTACGACCAACAGGAAGTCAGCTATTTTGATTTGAATGTGGATTTTTGGAAAAATATAGCTGTGAATAAATTCATATCACTCATAGCAGAATCAGACAGTTCACACCAAACTTTGTCAACATGATGCCAAGATACTGAAGATGTTAAAATGTGAACGGCTTTGGGATATCTTGAACGGTGTTGATGTGGTGATTTATGAAAGTAACAGTAAAAAAGATGAAGAGTTATTTCCATATATCTTTAAATTGCATTATTCTAACTCATCAAAACTTTTTACATATAAAGAACAAGAAATTCTTAGGAAATACGTGTAGTTTCAAAAGGTTATCATGCTCAGAGGCCCCAAAAACATTAAAAGTGTCATATAAATTTGTCAGATTAAAGCTCTAGTACCAGGGATGAACACTAGAGGTCCTCATAAGATAAGGAATCGTTTGAACAATAATGCTATTTAGCTCATTCTCAGTGTATAAGAATGAAAATAATCCATAGAATCAGTTTATATATACTGTACTGTCAGTGTACTTTTACATAATTATTTTGTATAGGTGCTTAAAGAGCATTAAAATCTTTTATTAATCTTTTAAGGAAAACTTATATGATTTATATACATATATACAATCTCACTGATAGAATAAAAAATCTTATAAGTATGACACTATACTGCTCAGTTCACTTAATTAGAATGAGAAACAAATACATCAACTAAGTTAATATGTATTTATTTTTAATAAATTTGTTTATAATTATTTCACAGATGCTTATAGATCATTAAAATAATATTTAAAAATGGTTGTAGATCATAAAACATGGTAACTATTTAAAATAGGGTCTCTTTTGTTAACAATGGTTAATGAACTAACACACGAACGAACAACGAACAATATATTTGTATTCGATTTTCTTCAAACTTCATCAGAATGATGTAAAAACACGGCCGATGAGAGTCTGTAAAGGCGTCCCTGATGCATAAAATGCTGCTGCCATGGCAAATAAATAAAAATACAAAATACATTCAAATATTTGTTTCCTGTGTTTGTGAGGCAGATATCGTGCCTAGAATTTCATTTTCCATTTTCAATTTTCAATGATTTATTATATATTTAAAGTGCAGCATCCTAACTCTTTGAAACTTTTTTCATACAAATAACTATTCATTCTGATTAAACACAGTTCATTTCATAATTATACAAAACTCCACGAATGAAAGAAAATTAAAAAACATATCTGATCTCACTCTGCTCTGCACTCTATGTGTGTGTTTGTGTGGTAAGTGGCTGAGTGTAAGGAGGGGGGATGGGTGGCAAGAGAAAGAGTCAGACAGGAGGGGAGACAGTTAGTGTTAGTCCAAAGGGTTACTGTGAATGCATGTGCCAACTGGGCACCGTTTTCCTGATGCTATCGGGATGGCGACTGCCAGACGGCGAGGGCCCGGTCAACGCTGCTTGCAGCTTTAATTATTATTATTCTTCTTCTCCGGAATGAATCGCATTTTTGAGGGCCTAAACATACCCGAAAACTCATGAAACTTTGCACACACATCAAACCTGGCGAAAATGGACATCTGATATGGGTTGCAGAAGTGGGTGTGGCAAAATGGCTCAATAGCGCCACCTTTACACGTTCCGCGGTGTGCGCATTCAGCTGTGATTCACGTACATGCACGCAAATCGGTACACACATGTAACTCACCAATACCTACAAAAAAGCCTCCTGGGACAAAATCCGAAACCCAACAGGAAGTCGGTTATTATTAATTTTCTTAGCAAAATTTGTGTCATTTTTGCCATTTTCAGGCGTCATACTTGAACGAACTCCTCCTAGAGATTTATTCGGATCAACACCAAATTTGGTGAGTCTATTCTAAAGCCCTTTGTGACGTTAAATTGCGAAGATCTAGAGTTTTCATCAGAGGGCGTGTCCGTGGCGGCCTCGCAAATTTCGATGTTTCGCAATGAAAAAGGAAGCTGCTATAACTCAGGCATAAAATGCCCGATCTGCCCCAAACTTCACATGTGTGATAACACTCCTGACCTGAAGACATTTACATGCCCATATTCAGTTTTACTCATAGCGCCACCTGCAGGCACCAGGAAGTGTCATGCTGTACTCTGCAACAAATTCCTCCTGGAGATTTAATCAGATCAACACCAAAATCGGTCAGTCTAATAAAAAGGCTTTAGCGATGTTAAATTGCGAAGATCTTGAGTTTTCGTTGAAGGGCGTGTCCGTGGCGGCCTGGCAAATTTCGTGGTCTCGCCATGGATATAAATCTTGTTATAACTCAGCCATAAAATGTCCGATTTGCCTCAAACTTCACATGTTCGATAAGAGTCCTGGCCTGAACCAATCTGAAGGCCTATATTCTATTATAATCACAGCGCCACCTGTTGGCAACAGGAAATGACTTGTACCAAACTCCTCCTAGAGATTTAATGATATCAACATTATATTTGGTCAGTCTGATCTCGAGGCCTTAGAGATGTTAAATTGTGAAGATCTTGAGTTTTCGTTAAAGGGCGTGTCCGTGGCGGCCTGACAAAGTTTGATGTTTCGCCATGGACATAAAAGTTGTTATAACTCAGCCATAAAATGTCCGATCTGCCTCAAACTTCACATGTTTGGTAAGAGTCCTGGCCTGAAGACATCTAAAGGCCAATATAAAGATATTATTATAGTGCCACCTATTGGCAGCAGGATATATCATATCTTGCACTAACTCACACATACCAAGGTCAATCTGCACCAAACTTAATATGTTTGATGAAAGTGCTGGCGTGAACACATCTACATGCCAATAATCAGTTATAGGCATAGCGCCACCAGCTGGCAGCAGGAAGTTTGGCATATTTAAGTGACTTTGATCTATTTTTCCTACATTTACTGTATTAAAAGCATACTGCCCACCGTTTGCTGTGTTCCTAAAGCCACCGGTCGGCGGTGAGCCCGTGTGCGAGGGCCCGTTCATCGCTGCTTGCAGCTTTAATTATTATTATTATTATTATTATTCTTATCCGGAATGAATCGCATTTTTGAGGGCCTAAACATACCCGAAAACTAACGAAACTTTGCACACACATCAGACCTGGCGAAAATGGACGTCTGGTATGGGTTGCAGAAGTGGGTGTGGCAAAATGGCTCAATAGCGCCACCTTTACACGTTCCGCGGTGTGCGCATTCAGCTGTGATTATCGTACATGCACAAAAATCGGTACAAACATGTAACACACCAATACCTACAAAAAAGCCTCTTGAGATAAAATCCGAAACCCAACAGGAAGTCGGTTATTATTAATTTTCTCAGCAAAGTTTGTGTAATTTTTGCCATTTTCAGGTGTCATACTTGAACGAACTCCTCCTAGAGATTTATTCCGATCAACACCAAATTTGCTGAGTCTAATCTAAAGCCCTTTGTGACATTAAATTGTGAAGATCTAGAGTTTTCATCGGAGGGCGTGTCCGTGGCGGCCTCACAAATTTCGATGTTTCGCCATGAAAAAGGAAGTTGCTATAACTTAGGCATAAAATGTCCGATCTGTCCCAAACTTCACATGTGTGATAACACTCCTGACCTGATGACATCTAGATGCCCATATTCAGTTATAGTCATAGCGCCACCTGCAGGCAACAGGAAGTGTCATGCTGTACTCTACAACCAACTCCTCCTAGAGATTTATACAGATCAACTCCAAAATCGGTCAGTCTAATATAAAGGCCTTAGCGATGTTAAATTGTAAAGATCTTGAGTTTTCGGTAAAGGGCGTGTCCGTGGCGGCCTGACAAATTTCGAGGTCTCGCCATGGATATAAAACTTGTTATAACTCAGCCATAAAATGTCCGATTTGCCTCAAACTTTACATATTCGATAAGAGTCCTGGCCTGAACACATCTCAAGGCCAACATTCTATTATAATCACAGCGCCACCTGTTGGCAACAGGAAATGACTTGTATCAAACTCCTCTTAGAGATTTAATGATATTAACATTATATTTGGTCATTCTGATCTAGAGGCCTTAGAGATGTTAAATTGCGAAGATCTTGAGTTTTCGTTAAAGGGCGTGTCTGTGGCGGCCTGACAAAGTTTGATGTTTCGCCATGGACATAGAAGTTGTTATAACTCAGCCATAAAATGTCCGATCTGCCTCAAACTTCACAGGTTTGGTAAGAGTCCTGGCCTGAAGACACCTAAAGGCCAATATTCAGATATTATCATAGCGCCACCTGTTGGCAGCAGGATATATCATATCTTTCACTAACTCAAACATACCAAGGTCAATCTGCACCAAACTTCATATGTTTGATGAAAGTGGTGGCCTGAACACATCTACATGCCAATAATCAGTTATAGGCATAGCGCCACCAGCTGGCAGCAGGAAATTTGGCACATTTAAGTGACTTTGACATATTTCTCCTATTTTTACTGTATTAAAAGCATACTACCCACCGTTTGCTGTTTTCCTAAAGCCACCGGTCGGCGGTGAGCCCGTGTGCGAGGGCCCGTTCATCGCTGCTTGCAGCTTTAATTTTTTTTTATTTATTTTTTTTTTGTTAACCTTCCGGGCACTTAAGGGGGTCTTAACATACTCAAAAACTCTTGAAAATTTGCACACATGTCGGAATCTGCGGCCATCAGGACGTCACAGAGGCTGGTACCGGGGCGTGGCAAGGGGACTCTACAGCGCCCCCTGGAATTTTGAGGGCCATGTAGCACACATACTTGAACGTACACATATGAAACTCGGTACACATATAGAACTCATTGCGCTGAACAACTTTTGTACTCTATGTCATTTTCTCAACGCAAGAGGAAGTGAGATATTTAGGGCTGTGTAAAAAGCGCATGCTCTGGAATTTAACGTACTCCTCCCAGGATTTCCATACAATTGTCACCAAACTCGGTCAGCATGATCTCAAGACATTGGGGACGCTAAATTGCGAGGGGATTTTTGATATCTCGAACGGTTTGGCCGTGGCAAGGCGACAAAGTTATGGCGAGAAATGAGAAACAGAAAGTGTCTAATAACTGTTGCACACATTGCCTGATTCTGATGAAACTTCACCAGTTTGTTCGTTGTATGATGCCGATTCCATAAATGTGACTATTATGTGTCAAAGTTATAGCGCCACCAACTGAGAGCAGGAAGCGTGTCATTTTCAAAATGCTTTGAAATCAGCCTCTTAATTTTACTTGATTTTCTTTAAACTTCATCAAAATCATGTCAAAACACGGCCGATAAGAATATGTAAAGGGGTCGTTGATAAATCAAATGCTGTTGCCATGGCAACGTCTCAAACTTTAAAATTAGATTCCTGTCTTTTTGAGGCAGATAACATGCTAAGAATTTCATGAAACTCAACACACACATCAATATTAATGATAGTTAGACACTGGCAAAAGGTCATAAATGGGCGTGGAGCAGGCACTCTATAGCGCCATCTTTTGACAAAAGTTGGGGGCTTAGTTTTTCCTACAGTCACCAAACTCTGTATATATATATTGTTCTCATCAATCTGGACAACTTTCTAAATTAAACTCATTAGCTAAGACCAACAGGAAGCCGGCTATTTCCATTTGAATGTGTTTTTTTGGAAAAATCAGGCTGTAAACAAATTCACACTCCTTCTAAGAAAAACCAGCTATTCACACCAAACTTTTTTAACATGAAGAGAAGATTCTGAAGATGTTAAATTGCGAGCGGATTTTGGATATCTTGAACAGTGTTGACGTGGTGATTTTTTAAAGATGTAGTAAAAAACTTAACCGTAATTTTTTTATATCTTTAAAGTGCAGCATCCAAACTCTTTACAACTTTTTTCACACAGAGATCTAATCATTCTGAGCAAGTGCTGTTAATATAAATGTTATACAAGCTTCAATGAATTAATGAAAATTAAAAAAAGAAATCAAAAACCTGCTGTCACTCAGCAGGCTGAATGTCTCTACAGTATGTGTGTGCGTTCAGTTAGGGTGAGTGAAGCTCAGAGCAGGGGGGAAGGGAGAGAAGGAGAGAGAGCTGTGACCCATGCTGCAGACCATCTTTGAGGAGGGAATGCACATATATGTTGTTTAATAACATAAATATGTCTGATCTTTGAGAGTCTGATATTTTGAGAAAATATAAAGGGTCACTAAGTCTTTCATTGTTTGTATTTTGCAGTTGATGTTTTTATTTATTTTTTACTGAACTGTACCATGAACTTGTCCTATTCAGTCACATAGCAAAAGATTAAGAAAAATACAACTTTTAAGCATGAGTGATTTATCTTCATTGTAGACAATATTTTCATAGTGTTATTTATTGAATATAAAATTATAATAATTAAAAATTTCAACACAAACTTTGACAACAAAACAAACTTTGCTGTTATCTGTTCAAAACATCTGAAAACCATCATTTTAAGATCAGTTATATATATATCGCCCCATTAAAATACTCAACTTGATTTTTAAAGATATTTTGAAAGAATTAAGCGTTTATAGAGCACTTTATTGTGTATTGCTGTACACCCACATGAACTGTGTTCATGTTCATGTTAATTCACAGTACATAAACTATATATGAATACTTTTTTTTAGCTTAATATTAATTAACATTAATAAATGCTATTTATTTATTGGTCATGTTAACTAATATAGTTAATGTTAACAAATGAAACTGGATGGCAACATTTTATATTTTGTGTGTATGTGTCTGTGTGTTGATTTTAAAGTCTAACCCTTTCAATTCTGTAAACTTAAAATCCAAACTAGCAGAGGGTTACTGCACCGTCTTCCTTATTGATTCTTAGTTATGTAGCGCTTAAGAGTGATGTCTTATAACAGGAGTCACCTGCAAAGCAATATCCACACAAAAATTGTACAGATAGGTAACGATGACATTTAAGCAGAAGTGGTGGACGTAAAGCAAGCAATAATAACATTTTGTTATCATCATGAATTACATGTTCTTATCATCCTCATCAGAATATAGGGAAAATGTTCCCTATATTGTGAACGGCTTTGGGATATCTTGAACGGTGTTGATGTGGTGATTTATGAAAGTAACAATAAAAAACAAGTTATTTTCATATATCTTTAAATTGCATTATTCTAACTCATCAAAACTTTTTACATATAAAGAACAGGAAATTCTTAGGAAATACGTGTAGTTTCAAAATGTTATCATGCTCAGAGGCCCCAAAAACATTAAAAGTGTTATTTAAATTTGTCAGATTAAAGCTCTAATACCAGGGATGAACACTAGAGGTCCTCATAAGATAAGGAATCGTTTGACCACTAATGCTATTAAGCTCATTCTCAGTGTATAAGAATGACAATAATCCATAGAATCAGTTGATATAGACTGTACTGTCAGTGTACTTTTACATAATTATTTTGTATAGGTGCTTAAAGAGCATTAAAATCTTTTTTTTATCTTTTAAGGGAAAATTATATGAGTTAAATACATATATACACTCTCACTGGTAGAACAAAAAATCTTATAAGTATGACACTATACTGCTCAGTTCACTTATTTAGAATGAGAAACAAATACAAAAAGGCCAAAAAAAATCAACTAAGTTAATATGTATTTATTTTTAATATATTTGTTTATAATTATTTCACAGATGCTTATAGATTATTAAAATAATATTTAAAAATGCTTGTAGACCATAAAACATGGTAACTATTTAAAATAGGGTCTCTTTTGTTAACAATGGTTAATGAACTAACAAACACGAACAAACAACGAACAATATATTTGTACTCGATTTTCTTCAAACTTCATCAGAATAATGTAAAAGCCCTGATGCATCAAATGCTGTTGCCATGGCAAATAAATAAAAATAAAAAATACATTAAAATATTTGTTTCCTGTGATATTTAAGGCAGATAGCGTGCTTAGAATTTCATTTTCCATTTTCAATTTTCAATGATTTATTATATATTTAAAGTGCAGCATCCTAACTCTTTGAAACTTTTTTCATACAAATAACTATTCATTCTGATCAAACACAGTTCATTTCATAATTATACAAAACTCCACGAATGAAAGAAAAAAAAAACATATCTGATCTCACTCTGCTCTGCACTCAATGTGTGTGTTTGTGTGGTAAGTGGTTGAGTTAAAGGAGGGGGGATGGGTGGTAAGAGAAAGAGTCAGAGAGGAGGAGAGACAGTAAGGGTTAGTCCAAAGGGTTACTGTGAATGCATGTGCCTACTGGGCACCGTTTTCCTGATGCTATCGGGATGGCGACTGCACAGACGGCGAGGGCCCGGTCATCGCTGCTTGCAGCTTTAATTAGGGCCCGAGCCCAAAAGGGCGAAGGCCCTATTGTTTTTCTAAGGATTATTATTATTATTATTATTATTTTTTCAATGTTTTGGGTGATTTTGGGGCCCTTAACATACACGAAAACTCTTGAAAATTTGCACACACATTGGAACCTGCGGCCATCAGGGCCGGACAGACTTTGACATGGGGGGGTCACCTGGGGGGGGGCGTGGCACAGCGTTAAAAATTGCGACTTTTGAGGGACTCTGGAGCGCACATCAATTGATCTACAGTCACCAAAATTCATACACATATAGACCTCATCGGGCCGAACAACTTCCGTGCTCACAGTCCGTGCTTCACCAAACAGGAAGTCAGCTATTCAGGGATGTCTAAAAAGCGCATGCAATGGAATTTGAAATACTCCTCATAGACCTTCCAACCGATGGCCACCAAACTCGTTCAGCATGATCTCAAGACATTGGGGACGCAAAATTGCCAGGGGATTTTTGATATCTCGAACCGTTTGGCCGTGGCGGGGCGACAAAGTTATGGCGAGAAATGAGAAACAGGAAGTGTCTAATTACTTTAACACACTTTGTCTGATTTTGACCAAACATCAGCAGTTTGTTCATCTTATGATGCCGATCACAGAGATGTGACTATTAGGAGTCAAAGTTATAGCGCCACCAACTGGCAACACAAAGCGCAACGTTTTCTAAATGCTTTTAAATCAACCTCTTAATTTTACTCAATTTGCTTCAAACTTCATCTCAATAATGTTGAAACACGGCCAATGAGAATCTGTGAATTGCCTTATCGATAACTTTTATCATGTTGCCATGGCAACGTGTCAAACTTTAACTTTAGCTTTTTGTGTTTTGAAGCCACTTAAAATACTCAGAATTTCATGAAACTTCACACACACATCTGTATTAATGATATTTAGACACTGATAAAAGCCCATAAATGGGCGTGGAGCAGGCGCTCCATAGCGCCACCTTTTGACAAAAGTTGGGGGTTTAGTTTGTCCTACAGTCACCAAACTCGGTACATATATTGATCTCATCAAGCCAGAAACATTTCTAATTTACACCCATTAGCTACGATCAACAGGAAGTCGGCTATTTTGATTTGAATGTGGATATTTGGAAAAATCAGGCTGTGGAATTTTATATACTTCTCTCAGGAAAACCAACCAATTCACACCAAACTTTTTTGACATGTTGCCAACATTCTGAAGATTCTAAATTGCGAGCAGATTTAGGATATCTTGAACGGTGTTGATGTGGTGATTGATTGAAATCGGAGTACAACAAGATAGCCGTAATTTTATTATATCTTTAAAGTGCAGCATCCAAAGTCTTTGAAACTTTTTTCATACAGACTACTAGTCATTCTGATCAGACACCGTTCATTTCATAATTATACAAAGATCTATGAATTAATGAAAATTAAAAAACAAATCTGATCCCTCTCTGCTCTGCACTTATGTGTGTGCGTGGTAAGTGGGTGTGTGTTTGTTGAGTGTTAGGGTGAGAGTGGGGAGGGGGGATGGGTGGAAAGAGAGAGTCAGAGAGGAGGAGATAGAAGGGAATATTTAAACTCTTGGTTGTTTATTCATTAGGATGTGAATTAGGGCTGGATATTGTGACCAATTTGGCAATTCGATTCGATTGTTATTTTTATGGTTTCGATTCGATTATATTCGATTCGATATCGATTAGCTATCAATATTTCATTTAAAATGTTAGTTTTGCAGACATGGGATCACTATTTTGATATAAATCCTGGTAACTTAAAACTCCCCTACTTAAGTTTATTACTGAAATACACATCTACATTAATAATAGGGTGCACACAGTTGTTTATTTTAAACAACTTTTATTTTAAATGAATACTGTAACAAGAAGTCATAAATATGTGCATCCAATGTACACCATGCAAACAAACTGCAAAATGCACATTACTGTAAAAAAATAAAAAGACTAAATGTGCAACAGTGAAATCTATTAAGAACTTCAAACATGTTTAAGAAATATATATTTTTTTTAATTCAAATCAGGCCCATCATAAAGCCCTTGTCTGCATATACAAAACATTCTAACTGTCCATAAAACTAACAGATCTTAACTAAAGCCTAATATTTTTTGATCACCAGATTTTTTTTTGCAAAAAATTTACACCCATTAGCTACGACCAACAGGAAGTCAGCTATTTTGATTTGAATGTGGATTTTTGGAAAAATATAGCTGAATAAATTCATATCACTCATAGCAGAATCAGACAGTGCACACCAAACTTTGTCAACATGATGCCAAGATACTGAAGATGTTAAAATGTGAACGGCTTTGGGATATCTTGAACGGTGTTGATGTGGTGATTTATGAAAGTAACAGTAAAAAAGATGGAGAGTTATTTCCATATATCTTTAAATTGCATTATTCTAACTCATCAAAACTTTTTACATATAAAGAACAAGAAATTCTTAGGAAATACGTGTAGTTTCAAAATGTTATCATGCTCAGATGCCCCAAAAACATTAAAAGTGTCATATAAATTGTCAGATTAAAGCTCTAGTACCAGGGATGAACACTAGAGGTCCTCATAAGATAAGGAATCGTTTGAACAATAATGCTATTTAGCTTATTCTCAGTGTATAAGAATGAAAATAATCCATAGAATCAGTTGATATATAATGTACTGTCAGTGTACTTTTACATAATTATTTTGTATAGGTGCTTAAAGAGCATTAAAATCTTTTTTTAATCTTTTAAGGAAAAATTATATGATTTATATACATATATACAATCTCACTGATAGAATAAAAAATCTTATAAGTATGACACTATACTGCTCAGTTCACTTAATTAGAATGAGAAACAAATACATCAACTAAGTTAATATGTATTTATTTTTAATATATTTGTTTATAATTATTTCACAGATGCTTATAGATCATTAAAATAATATTTAAAAATGGTTGTAGATCATAAAACATGGTAACTATTTAAAATAGGGTCTCTTTTGTTAACATTGGTTAATGAACTAACACACGAACGAACAACGAACAATATGTTTGTACTCGATTTTCTTCAAACTTCATCAGAATGATGTAAAAACACGGCCGATGAGAGTCTGTAAAGGCGTCCCTGATGCATCAAATGCTGTTGCCATGGCAAATAAATAAAAATACAAAATACATTCAAATATTTGTTTCCTGTGTTTTTGAGGCAGATAGCGTGCCTAGAATTTCATTTTCCATTTTCAATTTTCAATTATTTATTATATATTTAAAGTGCAGCATCCTAACTCTTTGAAACTTTTTTCATACAAATAACTATTCATTCTGATCAAACACAGTTCATTTCATAATTATACAAAACTCCACGAATGAAAGAAAATTAAAAAACATATCTGATCTCACTCTGCTCTGCACTCTATGTGTGTGTTTGTGTGGTAAGTGGCTGAGTGTAAGGAGGGGGGATGGGTGGTAAGAGAAAGAGTCAGACAGGTGGAGAGACAGTTAGGGTTAGTCCAAAGGGTTACTGTGAATGCATGTGCCAACTGGGCACCGTTTTCCTGATGC
Organism: Garra rufa; assembly: GCF_049309525.1. NCBI lineage: Eukaryota > Metazoa > Chordata > Actinopteri > Cypriniformes > Cyprinidae > Garra > Garra rufa. Next base: position 2,018,626 of record NC_133365.1, on the reverse strand, counting down.
AATCGGGATGGCGACTGCCAGACGGCGAGGGCCCGGTCAACGCTGCTTGCAGCTTTAATTAGGGCCCGAGCCCAAAAGGGCGAAGGCCCTATTGTTCTTCTAAGGATTCTTATTTGTTTTTTTTTTATTTTTTTTATTTTTTTTCAACCGTTGGGGCACTTTTGGGGGCCTTAACATACTCAAAAACTCTTGAAAATTTGCACACACGTTGGAATCTGCCGTCGTCCGGATGCCACAGAGGCTGGGACCCGGGCGTGGTTCAGGGCCTTTACAGCGCCCCCTGGAACACAGTTTGAAAACTTGATGTACTGCGCACACATACTTGCACGTATTGATATGAAACTCGGTACACATATAGAACTCATCGAGCTGAACAACTTTTGTACTCTATGTCATGGGCTCCACGCAACAGGAAGTGAGATATTTAGGGCTGTTTAAAAAGCGCATGCTCTGGAATTTAACGTACTCCTCCCAGGATTTCCATAGGATTGTCACCAAACTCGGCCAGCATGATCTCAAGACATTGGGGACGCTAAATTGCGAGGGGATTTTTGATATCTCGAACGGTTTGGCCGTGGCAAGGCGACAAAGTTATGGCGAGAAATGAGAAACAGGAAGTGTCTAATAACTGTTGCACACATTGCCTGATTCTGATGAAACTTCACCAGATTGTTCCTTGTATGATGCCGATTCCATAAATGTGACTATTATGAGTCAAAGTTATAGCGCCACCAACTGGCAGCAGGAAGCGTGTCATTTTCAAAATGCTTTGAAATCAGCCTCTTAATTTTACTTGATTTTCTTTAAACTTCATCAAAATAATGTCAAAACACGGCCGATAAGAATATGTAAAGGGGTCGATGATAAATCAAATGCTGTTGCCATGGCAACGTCTCAAACTTTAAAATTAGATTCCTGTCTTTTCGAGGCAGATAACATGCTGTTGTGAACTTTTCTCAGAGACCAGGAGACGTTTTTGGGTATCTTGAAGCAGAAGTTTCTCTTTATTGAGATCCTAGCTGTTCGTTCGCTGCAGTCATCAAAAGTCGTCTGACTAATGTCAGATACAATACAGTTTAAATATATTTCCAGGGGGAGGATTACATAGAGGTGGAGTCAATCTAAACAAAGCATGCAAATGCAGTACAGGCATCAGCCCGTTACCAGAGTTCCCCAGCCCTGATCTCATTATCATAACAGTGTCATTCATAGGCATAGGTGCTAATCCAATCAGTCTGACAGTATTGCCCATACCTTCACATTATCATAGAGACAAAGGCATCGCTGTAGCTTGAGAACAAAAGGTTAATGTCTCAGACACCTGGGCTGCCTGATTTGATCTTCTTAGAATGTCATCATCTGTACCTTTAGAAGCTAAATAGAATATACTTCACTTTAGATTTTCCTGTGAAGCTATTTCAGAACATATGATCAACATTTCTTAAATTTGTAATCCTACAATCCCCTCTTTGAGAGTTCTAATAACTCTCACATAAAACAAATTTAAACCTCCATAAGTCCATTCTGTAGCCTATGTTGGTTAACATAAGCCCCATCTTGCAGTCATGTAACTTGTAAAAGTTACAGGCACATATAACATTATCCTGTGTCTTGTCCTAGATTTACTTAGGTGTAATAGTTCTTTTCAGAACCATAACTGTTGACACATACTAGGATGGTGGGATGTCGTACAAACTACATGATGTCACAGAAAATCATGTAGCATAAGAGTGGAAGTCTTGAAGTCTATGGCGCCTGAATAGCTGTGAAGTCTGTTTTCTGTAGTCTGTTTCCCACGTAGATTCACTCAGATGATTCTTTGTCCTCATGAAGCTTGTTCATGGATGTCTGAAGTGATGCTTCACACCAGGGTTTCTCGTATGAAGATGAATTGGCATACACACCTGAAACACAAGAAAACAAAGAAACAGCAGACCAGCAGTATTCATGCATAGACGTTTTTAGACTTTTGTTGATCGTATAGTGGTTTTAATTATTACATTAAAATTCTAGTGATCGTATAGTGTTTTTTTTTCTTAACCTAATCTTAATTTGACACCTATAGACCAGTGAGGTGGGGATTAAAAGTACTAAAGGGGAAAAACCTATCAGGAAATGTTCACCGCAGGATTGGCCCCCGAGGCTTATTGCACTTCGGTTCTTTCCTGGGCTCCTCACTGGTTTGTGTGTCCTAATCTGTCCCTTTAAGTGTTGTGCACACTGTATAGTGTGAGACATAAGTTCCTAAAGCAGAACAAAAATACATGTATTTCCAAAACAATGCAATCACTACATTTCAGTCCTCTAATTAAACATCAGTCCTGGTAGACATCATAACAGAGGATGGGTTACTGAATAAAATATTCTGGTATGGCTGAGTGTTCTTAACCAAGTGTCCCCAAGTTTGGGGGGAGTGATATTCAACTTCCCTTTGTTCTGTTAACAAAGAGTCTTTCATCTTTGTTGTAGATTACTGGGGTAATTAAGAATTCACAGCCTTAACGGTTAGCACCTCAGCAAGCTGCCCAGTGAGTTTGGTGTAGTGGGGAGGTGCTGTTTTAGCATTGCTAGCAGACTGTGTAAAAGCTGATTTACATTGTTCATTTCTTTTACGTATTTTTTGTTTTTCCTGCATTCTTTCATCCTGTGTCCAGGTTTACCGCAGTAATGACAACTACCCTCTCTCTTAGGACATTTACTTTCCTGTCGGTTCTCTGTTTTCAACTTAAAGGAAGCTGCTGCAATCTTTACTCTGGCTTTAACATCAGAGTTTCTTTCCCAAGTAGCTAACCTGTCCAAGTTGCTTTGCAGGGTTCTATTGGACCATGTGAGATCTAAGAAAGGCAGTGCATTTCTATATTCTGTTAAAAGACCATCAAACCATGTACGAGCTAGTGGTCCTTTATCATCTAGCACCTTCTCTGGAGTGTCAGCTATTCCACTGTATGCTGCAGCTGACTGACAAAACCTTTCTGTGTACTCACTTACAGTTTCATCCTTCTTTTGCACACAGTTAGTGATTCTGGACCAGTCTGTTTTGGGTCCTATGATATTCTTTAGAATTTTTAAAACACCTTCTCTCAAATCGCCTTTACTGGCATGTTGTAGTTCAGAAGTAACAGCAGACTCAAAACTGTTGAATTCAGATTCAGTTAGAATTTGTGACATCAGCTGTGTGACTTCTGCTAACGACATGTCATAAAGACGCATTTTGCTGTTCAATGTTCTTCTAAATTCTGAAAAATGTGTGCGTGCTGAAGGTAAGCTCTGGGACAATCTCTCTATGTCTTTAGGTCTTAGCGCTTTGGCAACCATTTGTACTGAGACAACAGAAGGGTTTGAAGAAACACCTTCAATTTTCTCAATTCCCTGAGTTCTTCTCCTAGCACCACATACCTTCACTGAATTCACTGCATCTTTCTCCATTGTTACAGTATTGCCACTGTCTTCTGGTCTACATGAAGACTGTAAGTCAGGATAGCTTTCATCTGACTGTTGGTCTTTTGAATCACTTTTGGTTGAGGCCTGGTTATAGCCCACCTTTTTAGTGAAACGGGACAATCTATTGTGCAGCTGTTGATTTTGTTCTTTCAACTTAGTGATACACTGAGCCTGTTCTTGTGCTAACGATAGTGTAAATTCTCTGTGGCAGCAGATAATGCCTTTTAGGTTTTTCTTTCGGATACATGTTCCGAGTACCTTTTTGCATTCTTCAATTGACCAAACTTTATCTGGATCAATACCAAATTTCTTTGTCAAATCAAATTTTACTGACTCAGTCACTATTGAGTCCATATGCTCTCCTAACAATGATTTAAACTCATCGTCTGTCCATAATGGCGTAGCTAGTCCACCTTTCTCTGTGGTTGGAATTAGCCTAGCATTCTTTCTAACCATTTTTCAAGTTTGCTTTGCTACCACGCAATCACAACACTAAAACTTCTCTGATCAACAGAGGGTACGCTTGTTAACACAGATCAACTATTGTTAACCTTCCCTGAATTAACAGAGGACAACACAAACTACTAGCACTTAATGCTAAACTTCTCTGCCAAAATAGAGGATAACAAATTTTAGCATTTTAAGGCTAAACTTCCCTGCTTAAAACAGAGGATAACAGATATTAGCACGTAATGCTAAACTTCCCTGGGTGAACAGAGGATAAACAACTCTTCTCTAAAAGAACAACTTTAGAGGGTAACTTAGTTAACTAAACTGTAATAGCTGTAGTTAACCTTCCCTGAATAAACAGAGGATAAACTAGTTTGCTAACCAAACCCTGCAGCTTGTTTGTTAACACTTCTCTGGCGGCGCAGAGGATTACTATATGTACTGGTCTTTAGCGGTTCTTTTCGATAGAGTTATACTCACAAAATCGTTGTTGAGCTGAAAAAAGGTTCTGGATTTCAGTCAGGAACGATGTCTGGTAAGAAGCTCTATCCGGGTCACGGCACCAAAACTGTTGTGAACTTTTCTCAGAGACCAGGAGACGTTTTTGGGTATCTTGAAGCAGAAGTTTCTCTTTATTGAGATCCTAGCTGTTCGTTCGCTGCAGTCATCAAAAGTCGTCTGACTAATGTCAGATACAATACAGTTTAAATATATTTCCAGGGGGAGGATTACATAGAGGTGGAGTCAATCTAAACAAAGCATGCAAATGCAGTACAGGCATCAGCCCGTTACCAGAGTTCCCCAGCCCTGATCTCATTATCATAACAGTGTCATTCATAGGCATAGGTGCTAATCCAATCAGTCTGACAGTATTGCCCATACCTTCACATTATCATAGAGACAAAGGCATCGCTGTAGCTTGAGAACAAAAGGTTAATGTCTCAGACACCTGGGCTGCCTGATTTGATCTTCTTAGAATGTCATCATCTGTACCTTTAGAAGCTAAATAGAATATACTTCACTTTAGATTTTCCTGTGAAGCTATTTCAGAACATATGATCAACATTTCTTAAATTTGTAATCCTACAATGCTTAGAATTTCATGAAACTCAACACACACATCAATATTAATGATAGTTAGACACTGGCAAAAGGTCATAAATGGGCGTGGAGCAGGCACTCTATAGCGCCATCTTTTGACAAAAGTTGGGGGGTTAGTTTTACCTACAGTCACCAAACTCTGTACATATATTGATCTCATCAATCTGGACAACTTTCTAAATTAAACTCATTAGCTAAGACCAACAGGAAGCCGGCTATTTTGATTTGAATGTGGATTTTTTGAAAAATCAGGCTGTAAACAAATTCACACTCCTTCTAAGAACAAAAAGCTTTTCACACCAAACTTTTTTAACATGAAGAGAAGATTCTGAAGATGTTAAATTGCGAGCGGATCTGGGATATCTTGAACGGTGTTGACGTGGTGATTTTTTAAAGATGTAGTAAAAAACATAACCCTAATTTTTTATATCTTTAAAGTGCAGCATCCAAACTCTTTAAAACTTTTTTCACACAGAGATCTAATCATTATGAGCAAGTGCTGGTAATGTCATAATTATTCAAGCTTCTATGAATTAAAGAAAATTAAAAAAAGAACTCAGTAACCTGCTGTCACTGGGCTGACTGTCTGTGTTGACACTAAGAGTGACAGAAGGGGGGAGGGGTGAAAGGGAGAGAGACCAGTGGAACATGCTGTTTTTCTTAAGACCATCTTTGAGGAAAATGCACATTAAACTACAGCAATGTGCAATGTGCAATCTACATTAATATGTGACCCTGGACCACAAAACCAGTCTTAAGTCGCTGGGGTATATTTGTAGCAATAGCCAAAAATACATTGTATGGGTCAAAATTATTGATTTTTCTTTTATGCCAAAAATCATTAGGAAATTAAGTAAAGATCATGTTCCAAGAAGATTTTTTGTAAAATTCCTACTATAAATATATCAAAATGTAATTTTTGATTAGTAATATGCATTGTTAAGAACCTAATTTGAAGAACTTTTAAGGTGATTTTCTCAGCATTTTGATTTTTTTGCACCCTCAGATTCCAGGTTTTCAAACAGTTGTATCTCGGGCAAATATTGTCCTATCCTAACAAACCATACATCAATAGAAAGCTTATTTATTGAGCTTTCATGTGATGTATACATCTCAGTTTTGTAAAATTTAACCTTATGACTGGTTTTGTGGTCCAGGGTCACATATGTCTGAACTTTGAGAGTCTGATCTTTGAGAAATTATAAAGGGTCACGAACTCTTTCATTCTTTGTATTTTGCAGTTGTTGTTTCTTTATTTATTTTTTACTGAACTGTACCATGAACTTGTCCTATTCAGTCACATAGCAAAAGATTAAGAAAGATTCAACTTTTTAGCATGAGCGATTTATCTTCATTGATAGACATTTATTTTCATAATTTAAATTTTAGATTCAATAAAAAAAACACTAACAATTTCAAGACAAACTTTGACAACAAAACAAACTTTGCTGTTATCTGTTCGAAACATCTGAAAACTGTGTTCATGTTCATGTTAATTCACAGTACATAAACTAATGTTAAAAGATACTAATTTACCTTTAAACAATATATGAGTACTTTTTTAGGTTAATATTAATTAACATTAATAAATGCTATTTAATTATTGTTCATGTTAACAATGTTAACAAATGAAACTGGATGGTAAAATTGTATATTTAGTGTGTATGTGTCTGTGTGTTGATTTTAAAATGTAACCCTTTCAATTCTGTAAACTTTAAATCCAAACTGGCTGAGGGTTACTGTGAATGCATGTGCCACCTGGGCACCGTTTTCCTAATTGATTCTTAGTTATGTAGCGCTTAAAAGTGATGTCTTATAACAGGAGTCACCTGCAAAGCAATATCCACACACATATTGAACAGATAGGTAACGATGACATTTAAGCAGAAGTGGTGGACGTAAAGCAAGCAATAATAACATTTTGTTATCATCATGAATTACATGTTCTTATCGTCATCATCAGAATATTGGGAAAATGTTCCCTATATTGTGAACGGCTTTGGGATATCTTGAACTGTGTTGATGTGGTGATTCATGAAAGTAACAATAAAAAAAGATGAAGAGTTATATTCATATATCTTTAAATTGCATTATTCTAACTAATCAAAACTTTTTACATAATAAGAACAAGAAATTCTTAGGAAATACGTGTAGTTTCAAAATGTTATCATGCTCAGAGGCCCCAAAAACATTAAAAGTGTCATTTAAATTTGTCAGATTAAAGCTCTAATACCAGGGATGAACACTAGAGGTCCTCATAAGATAAGGAATCATTTGACCTCTAATGCTATTTAGCTCATTCTCAGTGTATAAGAATGACAATAATCCATAGAATCAGTTGATTTGTACTGTATTGTCAGTGTACTTATACATAATTATTTTGTATAGGTGCTTAAAGAGCATTAAAATCTTTTTTTTTCATCTTTTAAGTTAAAATTATATGATTTAAATACATATATACACTCTCACTGATAGAACAAAAAATCTTATAAGTATGACACTATACTGCTCAGTTCACTTAATTAGAATGAGAAACAAATACATCAACTAAGTTAATATGTATTTATTTTTAATATATTTGTTTATAATTATTTCACAGATGCTTATAGATCATTAAAATAATATTTAAAAATGGTTGTAGATCATAAAACATGGTAAATATTTAAAATAGGGTCTCTTTTGTTAACAATGGTTAATGAACTAACAAACACGAACGAACAACGGACAATATATTTGTACTCGATTTTATTCAAACTTCATCAGAATAATGTAAAAACACGGCCGAGTCTGTAAAGGCGCCCCTGATGCATCAAATGCTGTTGCCATGGCAAATAAATAAAAATAAAAAATACATTCAAATATTTGTTTCCTGTGTTTTTGAGGGGATAGCGTGCTTAGAATTTCATTTTCCATTTTCAATGATTTATTATATATTTAGAGTGCAGCATCCTAACTCTTTGAAACTTTTTTCATACAAATAACTATTCATTCTTATCAAGCACAATTCATTTCATAATTATACAAAACTCCACGAATTAAAAAAAAAAAACATATCTGATCTCATTCTGCTCTGCACTCTATGTGTGTGTTTGTGTGGTAAGTGGCTGAGTGTAAGGAGGGGGGATGGGTGGTAAGAGAATGAGTCAGAGAGGAGGAGAGACAGTTAGGGTTAGTCCAAAGGGTTACTGTGAATGCATTTGCCTACTGGGCACCGTTTCCCTGATGCTATCGGGATGGCGACTGCACAGACGGCGAGGGCCCGGTCATCGCTGCTTGCAGCTTTAATTAGGGCCCGAGCACTACAGTGCGAGGACCCTATTGGAATTGCTCCGTTTATTATTCTTCTTCTTCTTCTTCTCCGAAATGAAAAGTCTTTTTGAGGGCCTAAACATGCCCGAAAACTCACGAAACTTTGCACACGCATCAGACCTGGCGAAAATTTACATCTGATATGGTTTTCAAAAGTGGGTGTGGCAAAATGGCTCGATAGCGCCACCTATAAAATTTCAACAGAGTGCGCCTCGAGCTACGTTTTACGTACATGTACGAAACTCGGTACACATATGTAACACACCAATACCTACAAAAAAGTCTCCTGGTGCAACATCCGAAACCCGACAGGAAGTCCGTTATATTGAATTTCCTGTACGATTTTTGTGCAGTTTTTGCCATTTTCAGGCCTCATACTTTAACGAACTCCTCCTACAGTTTTTATCCGATCATCTTCAAATTTGCTGAGTGTCATCATAAGGCCTTTGCGATGTTAAATTGCGAAGCTTTAGAGTTTTCGTCGATGGGCGTGTCCGTGGCAGCCTGACAAACTTTGATGTTTATCCATGAAAAACGAAGTTGCTATAACTCAGGCATACGATGTCCGATCTGCCTCAAACTTCACATGTTTGATGACAGTCCGGTCCTGAACACATGTCAGTGCCCAAATTCAGTTATAGTCATAGCGCCACCTGCTGACAACAGGAAATGACATGTTTAACACTGTTACGGACTCTTAGCAACATATTGAAAAGCATTAACAAGTCGTAAATAGCCTAGCAACATGCTACAAACATGTTAAAAAATGCTAGCAACACTTAGCTAAGAGCTAAAGCATGCTATTAATACAAATACAAAAGGAAATTGCTGTAACTCATATAAATACTGTTGAATCTGACCCAAACTTAATATTCAACATGCTACAAAAATAATAAAGCATGCTAGCAACACTTAGCTAATATGTTAAAGCATGCTAATAATACAACAAAACAGGAAGTTACTCTAACTCAGGCATACCATGTCCAATTAGCCCCAAACTTAACATGTTTGATAAGAATCCTGGCCTAAACACACGCCCATGCCTGTATTCAGTTATAGTCATAGCGCCACCAGCTGGTAACAGGAAGCCATATGTTTAATACTGTTGTGGATGCCTAGCAACATTTAAAAAAAAATTCAACAACTGTTAAAAAGGGTAGAAACATGCTAGAAACATACTATAACATGTTAGCAACATTTAGCTAAGTGCTAAAGCATACTCTTAATGCAATGAAACAGGAAGTTACTGTAACTCAGGCATGCAATGTCCATTCAGCCCCAAACTTCACATGTTTGATAACAGTCGTGACCTGAAGATATCTACATGCCAATATTCAGTTATAGTTATAGCGCCACCTACTGTCAACAGGAAGTGACATGTTTAACACTGTGACACACTATTACCAACACACTAAAAAAGCCACTGAGTGCTAAACTAGTTTAAAACGTACTCAAACATGCTAGCAACACTTACTTAGTGCTAAAGCATGTTGTTAAAGACATAAAACAGGATGATACTGTAACTCAGACATGCAATGTCCAATCAGCCCCAAACTTCACGTTTGATAAGACTCCTGGCCTGAAGATATATACATGCCAATATTCAGTTATAGTCACAGCGCCACCTGATGACAACAGGAAGTGACGTTTAATGGTGTTACGGACTCCTAACAACATAATAAAAAGTGTCAGCAAGTTTTAAATAGGCTAGCATCATGCTAGAATCATGTTAAAACATGCTAGCAACACTTAGCTGAGAGCTAAAGCATGATATTAATACAAAGAAAAATAAGTGTAACTCATGCATACAATGTCCAATCTGACCCAAGCTTAATATGTTTGATAAGACTCCTGGTCTGAACACAAGCCCATGCCCATATTCAGTTATAGTGATAGTGCCACCTGCTGGCAATAGGAAGTCACATGTTAAATACTGTTGTGGATGCCAAGCAACATTTAAAAAATATCAACAAGTGTTAAATAGGGTAGCAACATGCTAGAAACATGTTAGCAACATTTAGCTAAGTGCTAAAGCATACTCTTAATGCAATGAAACAGTAAGTTACTGTAACTCATGCATGCAATGTCCAATCAGCCCCAAACTTAATATGTTTGATAAGAGTCTTGGCCTGAATACATTTACATGCCAATATTTAGTTATAGTCATAGCGCCACCAGCTGGCAACAGCAAATTACTTGTTTTACACTAACTTAAGCATGCAATGTACAATTTGCACCAAACTTGACATGTTTGCCAATAGTCCTGGCCTGAAGACATCTAAAAGGAAATATTTTGTAATAGCGCCACCTGTTGGCAGCAGGATATGTCATGACATACACTCAAGCATGCCATGTTCAAGCTTCACTAAACTTCATATGTTTGATAAAAGCACTGGACTGAACACATCTGCATGCCAATATTCAGTTATAGGCATAGCGCCACCAGCTGGCAGAAGGAAGATTGGCACATATCAATGACTTTGACATATTCCTCCTACATTTTCTGTGTTAATAGCATAGTGCCCACCATTCGCCACCGATCGGCGGTGAGCCCGAGTGCGAGGGCCCTACCATCGCTGCTTGCAGCTTTAATTAGGGCCCGAGCCCAGAATGGGCGAAGGCCCTATTGTTTTTCTAAGGATTATTATTATTATTATTATTATTATTTCATCAATGTTTTGGGTCATTTTGGGGCCCTTAACATACACGAAAACTCTTGAAACTTTGCACACACATTGGAACCTGCGGCCATCAGGGCCGGACAAACTTTGACATGGGGGGGTCACCTGGGGGGGGCGTGGCACAGTGTTAAAAATTTTTACTTTTGAGGGACTGTGGAGCACACACCGGTTGACCTACATTTATCAAAATTGATACACATATAGACCCCATTGGGCCGAACAACTTTCATGCTCAAAGTCAGTGCTTCGCCCAACAGGAAGTCAGCTATTGAGGGATGTCTAAAAAGCGCATGCAATGGAATTTGATATACTCCTCCTAGGTGTATCCACCGATGGCCACCAAACTCGGTCAGCATGATCTCAAGACATTGGGGACGCAAAATTGCCAGGGGAATTTTGATATTTCGAACGGTTTGGCCGTGGCGGGGTGACAAAGTTATGGCGAGAAATGAGAAACAGGAAGTGTCTAATAACTTTAACACACTTTGTCTGATTTTGACCAAACTTCAGCAGTTTGTTCATCGTCTGATGCCAATCACAGAGATGTGACTATTATGAGTTAAAGTTATAGCGCCACCAACTGGCAGCAGAAAGCGCAACGTTTTCTAAATGCTTTTAAATCAGCCTCTTAATTTTACTCAATTTGCTTGAAACTTCATTCCAATAATGTCGAAACACGGCCGATGAGAATCTGTGAAGGGCATTATCGATAACTTTTATCATGTTGCCATGGCAACGTGTCAAACTTTAACTTTAGTTTTTTGTGTTTTCGAGCCACTTAAAATACTTGGAATTTCATGAAACTCAACACACACATCTGTATTAATGATATTTAGACACTGATAAAAGCCCATAAATGGGCGTGGAGGAGGCACTCTATAGCGCCACCTTTTGACAAAAGTTGGGGGTTTAGTTTTGCCTACAGTCACCAAACTCGGTACATATATTGGTCTCATCAAGCCGGACAACTTTCTAATTAACACTCATTAGCTATAATAAACAGGAAGTTGGCTATTTTTATTTGAATGTGGATTTTTGGAAAAATCAAGCTGTGGAATTTGAAATACTCCTCCTAGACCTTTCCACCGATGGCCACCAAACTCGGTCAGCATGATCTCAAGATATTGGGAATGCAAAATTGCCAGGGGATTTTTGGTATCTTGAACGGTTTGGCCGTGGCAAGGCGACAAATTATGGCGAGAAATGAGAAACAGGAAATGTCTTATAACTTTGACATACTTTGTCTGATTTTGACCAAACTTTAGCAGTTTGTTCGTCGTATGATACCGATCACAGAGATGTGACTATTATGAGTCAAAGTTATAGCGCCACCAACTGGCAGCAGGAAGTGTGTTGCTTGCAAAACGCTTTTAAATCAACCTCTTAATTTTACTCAATTTGATTCAAACTTCATCAGAATAATATCAAAACACGGCCGATGAGAATCTGTGAAGGGGTCCTTGATACATCAAACGCTGTTGCCATGGCAACGTGTCAAACTTTAACATTTGTTTCCTGTGTTTTTAAATATAGCTGTGAATAAATTCATATCACTCATAGCAGAATCAGACATCTCACACCAAACTTTGTCAACATGATGCCAAGATACTGAAGATGCTAAATTGTGAACGGCTTTGGGATATCTTGAATGGTGTTGATGTGGTGATTTATGAAAGTAACAGTAAAAAAGATTAAGAGTAATCTTCACATATCTTTAAATTGCATTATTCTAACTCATCAAAACTTTTTACATATAAAGAACAAGAAATTCTTAGGGAATCTGAGTAGTTTCAAAATGTTATCATGCTCAGAGGCCCCCAAAACATTATAAAATTGCAATATATGTTTTTCATTTTAAGGCTCTAATACCAGGAATGAACACTAGAGGTCCTCATAAGATAAGGAATCGTTTGGCTCTAATGCTATTTAGCTCATTCTCAGTGTATAAGAATGACCATAATGCATAGAATCAGTTGATATGTACTGTACTGTCAGTGTACTTTTACATAATTATTTTATATAAATGCTTAAAGAGCATTAAAATCTTTTTTTTAATCTTTAAAGGAAAAAATGATATACACACACTCTCACTGATATGATAAAAAATCTTATAAGTATGACACTTTACTGCTCAGTTCATTTAATTAGCAGAAGAAACAAATACATCAAGTAAGTTAATATGTATTTATTTTTAATATATTTGTTTATAATTATTTCACAGATGCTTATAGATCATTAAAATAATATTTAAAAATGGTTGTAGATCATAAAACATGGTAACTATTTAAAATAGGGTCTCTTTTGTTAACAATGGTTAATGCACTAACAAAAACGAACGAACAACAAACAATATATTTGTACTCAATTTTCTTCAAACTTCATCAGAATAATGTAAAAACACGGCCGATGAGAGTCTGTAAAGGCGTCCCTGATGCATCAAATGCTGTTGCCATGGCAAATAAATAAAAATAAAAAATACATCCAAATATTTTTTTCCTGTGTTTTTGAGGCAGATAGCGTGCTTAGAATTTCATTTTTCATTTTCAATTTTCAATGATTTATTATATATTTAAAGTGCAGCATCCTAACTCTTTGAAACTTTTTTCATACAAATAACTATTCATTCTGATCAAACACAGTTCATTTCATAATTATAAAAAGCTCCATGAATGAAAGAAAATAAAAAAAACATATCTGATCTCACTCTTCTCTGTGTGTGTTTGTGTGGTAAGTGGCTGAGTGTAAGGAGGGGGGATGGGTTGTAAGAGAAAGAGTCAGAGAGGAGGAGAGACAGTAAGGGTTAGTCCAAAGGGTTACTGTGAATGCATGTGCCAACTGGGCACCGTTTTCCTGATGCTATCGGGATGGCGACTGCACAGACGGCGAGGGCCCGGTCATCGCTGCTTGCAGCTTTAATTCTTCTTCTTCTTCTTCTTCTCCAAAATGAAAAGTCTTTTTGAGGGCCTAAACATGCTCGAAAACTCACGAAACTTTGCACACGCATCAGACCTGGCGAAAATTTACATCTGATACAGTTTTCAGAAGTGGGTGTGCCAAAATGGCTCCATAGCGCCACCTATAAAATTTCAACGGAGTGCGCCTCGAGCTGCGTTTCACGTACATGTACGAAACTCGGTACACACATGTAACACATCAATACCTACAAAAAAGTCTCCTGGTGCAACATCCGAAACCCAACAGGAAGTCCGTTATATTGAATTTCCTGTATGATTTTTGTGCAGTTTTTGCCATTTTCAGGCCTCGTACTTTAACGAACTCCTCCTACAGTTTTTATCCGATCATCTTCAAATTTGCTGAGTGTCATCATAAGGCCTTTGCGATGTTAAATTGCGAAGCTTTAGAGTTTTCCTCGAAGGGCGTGTCCGTGGCGGCCGGACAAACTTTGATGTTTCGACATGAAAAAGGAAGTTGCTATAACTCAGGCATACGATGTCCGATCAGCCTCAAACTTCACATGTTTGATAACAGTCCGGTCCTGAACACACGTCAATGCCCATATTCAGTTATAGTCATAGCGCCACCTGCTGACAACAGGAAGTGACATGTTTAACACTGTTACGGACTCCTAGCAACATATTGAAAAGCGTTAACAAGTCTTAAATAGGCTAGCAACATGCTACAAACATGCTAAAACATGCTAGCAACACTTAGCTAAGAGCTAAAGCATGCTATTAATACAAATGCAAAAGGAAATTGCTGTAACTCATGTATATAATGTCGAATCTGACCCAAACTTAATATTCAACATGCTACAAACATAGTAAAGCCAGCTAGCAACACTTAGCTAATATGCTAAAGCATGCTAATAATACAGTGAAACAGGAAGTTACTTTAACTCAGGCATACAATGTCCAATCAGCCCCAAACTTAACATGTTTGATAAGAGTCCTGGCCTGAACACACGCCCATGCCCGTATTCAGTTATAGTCATAGCGCCACCAGCTGGTAACAGGAAGCCACATGTTTAATACTGTTGTGGATGCCTAGCAACATTTTAAAAATATCAACAAGTGTTAAACAGGGTAGCAACATGCTATAAACATGCTATAACATGTTAGCAACATTTAGCTAAGTGCTAAAGCATGCTCTTAATGCAACGAAACAGGAAGTTACTGTAACTCAGGCATGCAATGTCCAATCAGCCCCAAACTTCACATGTTTGATAAGAGTCCTGGCCTGAAGAGAAATACATGCCCATATTCAGTTATAGTCACAGCGCCACCTGCTGACAACAGGAAGTGACGTTTAATGGTGTTACGGACTCCTAGCAATATATTAAAAAGTGTTAGCAAGTTTTAAATAGGCTAGCATCATGCTACAATCATGTAAAAAATGCTAGCATCACTTAGCTAAAAGCTAAAGCATGATATTAATACAAAGAAAAATAAGTGTAACTCATGCATACAATGTCCAATCTGACCCAAGCTTAATATGTTTGATAAGAGTGCTGGTCTGAACACAAGCCCATGCCCATATTCAGTTATAGTCATAGTGCCACCTACTGGCAACAGGAAGTCACATGTTTAATACTGTTGTGGAAGCCCAGCAACATTTTAAAAATATCAACAAGTGTTAAATAGGGTAGCAACATGCTAGAAACATGTTACCAACATTTAGCTAAGTGCTAAAGCATATTCTTAATGCAATGAAACAGGAAGTTACTGTAACTCAGGCATGCAATGTCCAATCAGCCCCAAACTTAATATGTTTGATAAGAGTCCTGGCCTGAATACATTTACATGCCAATATTCAGTTATAGTCATAGCGCCACCAGCTGGCAACAGCAAATTACTTGTTTTACACTAACTTAAGCATGCAATGTACAATTTGAACCAAACTTGACATGTTTGCCAATAATCCTGGCCTGAAGACATCTAAAAGCCAATATTTTGTAATAGCGCCACCTGTTGGTAGCAGGATATGTCATGACTTACACTCAAGCATGCCATGTTCAATCTTCACCAAACTTCATATGTTTGATAAAAGCGCTGGCCTGAACACATCTGCATGCCAATATTCAGTTATAGGCATAGCGCCACCAGCTGGCAGCAGGAAGATTGGCACATATCAATGACTTTGACATATTCCTCCTACATTTTCTGTGTTAATAGCATAGTGCCCACCATTCGCCCCCGATCGGCGGTGAGCCCGAGTGCGAGGGTCCTACCATCGCTGCTTGCAGCTTTAATTAGGGCCCGAGCCCAAAAGGGCGAAGGCCCTATTGTTCTTCTAAGGGTTCTTATTTTTTTATTTATTTTTTTTTTTACACCTTCCGGACACTTTTGGGGGCCTTAACATACTCAAAAACTCTTGAAAATTTGCACACACATCGGAATCTGCGGCCATCAGGACGCCACAGAGGCTGGGACCCGGGCGTGGTTCAGGGCCTCTACAGCGCCCCCTGGAACACAGTTTGAAAACTTGATGTACTGCGCACACATACTTGCACGTACTGATATGAAACTCGGTACACATATAGATCTCACTAAGCCAAACGACTTTTGTACTCTATGTCATAGGCTCCACGCAACAGGAAGTGAGATATTTAGGGCTGTTTAAAAAGCGCATGCTCTGGAATTTAACGTACTCCTCCCAGGAATTCCATTGGATTGTCACCAAACTCGGTCAGCATGATCTCAAGACATTGGGGACGCTAAATTGCGAGGAGATTTTTGATATCTCGAACGGTTTGGCCGTGGCAAGGCGACAAAGTTATGGCGAGAAATGAGAAACAGGAAGTGTCTAATAACTGTTGCACACATTGCCTGATTCTGATGAAACTTCACCAGTTTGTTCGTTGTATGATGCCGATTCAATAAATGTGACTATTATGAGTCAAAGTTATAGCGCCACCAACTGGGAGCAGGAAGTGTGTCATTTTCAAAATGCTTTGAAATCAGCCTCTTAATTTTACTCGATTTTCTTTAAACTTCATCAAAATCATGTCAAAACACGACCGATAAGAATATGTAAAGGGGTCGATGATAAATCGAATGCTGTTGCCATGGCAACATGTCAAACTTTAAAATTAGATTCCTGTCTTTTCAAGGCAGATAACATGCTTAGAATTTCATGAAACTCAACACACACATCAATATTAATGATAGTTAGACACTGGCAAAAGGTCATAAATGGGCGTGGAGCAGGCACTCTATAGCGCCATCTTTTGACAAAAATTGGGGGGTTAGTTTTTCCTACAGTCACCAAACTCTGTACATGTATTAATCTCATCAATCTGGACAACTTTCTAAATCAAACTCATTAGCTAAGACCAACAGGAAGCCGGCTATTTTAATTTGAATGTGGATTTTTGGAAAAATCAGGCTGTAAACAATTTCACACTCCTTTTAAGAACAACCAGCTATTCACACCAAACATTTTTAACATGAAGAGAAGATTCTGAAGATGTTAAATTGCGAGCGGATTTGTGATATCTTGAACGGTGTGGACGTGGTGATTTTTTAAAGATATAGTAAAAAATATTTTTATATCTTTAAAGTGCAGCATCCAAACTCTTTAAAACTTTTTTCACACAGAGATCTAATCATTCTGAGCAAGTGCTGGTAATATCAAAACTATTCAAGCTTCTATGAATTAAAGAAAATTAAAAAAAGAACTCAGAAACCTCACTCTGCCTGACTGTGTTCAGTCACTGCAGAATGACATTTAGAGTGGCTTAAGGGGGGAGGGGTGAAAGGGAGAGAGGGAGAGAGGGGTAGAGAGTGAAACATGCTATCTTGCTATAGACCATCTTTGAGAAATGCACATATATATAGTGTAATCGAAAATAAATACGTCTGATCTTTGAGAGTCTGATATTTTGAGAAAATATAAAGGGTCACTAAGTCATTCATTGTTTGTATTTTGCAGTTGTTGTTTTTGTATTTTTTTATTTTTTTTTACTGAACTATACCATGAACTTGTCCTATTCAGTCACATAGCAAAAGATTAAGAAAAATGCAACTTTTAGCATTAGCGATTTATCTTCATTGATAGACATTTATTTTCATAGTGTTATTTATTGAATATAAAATTTAAATTAACAATTTCAAGACAAACTTGGACAACAAAACAAGCTTTGCTGTTATCTGTTCAAAACATCTGAAAATTATACCATTTTAAGATGAGTTATATATATATATATCGCCCCATTTCAATACTCAACTTGTTTTTAAAGATATTTTGAAAGAATGAAGCGTTTATAGAGCACTTTATTGTGTATTGCTGTACACCCCCATGAACTGTGTTCATGTTCATGTTAATTCACAGTACATAAACTATATATGAATACTTTTTTTAGCTTAATATTAATTAACATTAATAAATGCTATTTATTTATTGGTCATGTTAACTAATATAGTTAATGCTAACAAATGAAACTGAATGGCAACATTTTATATTTTGTGTGTATGTGTCTGTGTGTTGATTTTAAAGTCTAACCCTTTCAATTCTGTAAACTTAAAATCCAAACTAGCAGAGGGTTACTGTGAATGCATGTGCCAACTGGGCACCGTTTTCCTTATTGATTCTTAGTTATGTAGCGCTTAAGAGTGATGTCTTGTAACAGGAGGAGTCACCAGTAAAGCAATATCCACACAAAACTTGTACAGATAGGTAACAATGACATTTAAGCAGAAGTGGTGGACGTAAAGCAAGCAATAATAACATTTTGTTATCATCATGAATCATGTTCTTATCATCATCATCAGAGTATAGGGAAAATTTTGCATATTGGTTCACAGTTGGCATTATCTGAAGTCCTTGCATTGATTGCATTTAATTAAATCAACATTATATTTGGTCAGTCTGATCTTGAGGCCTTAGAGATGTTAAATTGTGAAGATCTTGAGTTTTCATTAAAGGGCATGTCCGTGGTGGCCTGACAAAGTTTGATGTTTCTGCATAGACATAGAAGTTGTTATAACTTAGCCATAAAATGTCTGATCTGCCACAAAATTCACAGGTTTGGTAAGAGTCCTGGCCTGAAGACACCTAAAGACTAATATTCAGATATTATCATAGCGCCACTTGTTGGCAGCAGGATATATCATATCTTTCACTAACTTAAACATACCAAGGTCAATCTGCACCAAACTTCATATGTTTGATAATAGTGCTGGCCTGAACACATCTACATGCCAATAATTAGTTACAGGCATAGCGCCACCATCTGGAAGCGGCAAGTTTGGCACATTTAAAGAACTTATGACATATTTTTTCTATATTTACTGTATTAAAAGCATACTGCCCACCGTTTGCTGATTTCCTGAAGCCACCGGTCGGCGGTGAGCCCAGGTGCGAGGGCCCGTTCATCGCTGCTCGCAGCTTTAATTAGGGCCCGAGCCCAAAAGGGCGAAGGCCCTATTGTTCCTCTAAGGGTTCTTATTTTATTTTTTTTACACCTTCCGGGCACTTTTGGGGGCCTTAACATACTCAAAAACTCTTGAAAATTTGCACACACGTCGGAATCTGCGGCCATCAGGACGCCACAGAGGCTGGGACCCGGGCGTGGTTCAGGGCCTCTACAGCGCCCCCTGGAACACAGTTTGAAAACTTGATGTACTGCGCACACATACTTGCACATATTGATATGAAACTCGGTACACATATAGATCTCACTGAGCCAAACAACTTTTGTACTCTATGTCATAGGCTCCACCTGACAGGAAGTGAGATATTTAGGGCTGTTTAAAAAGCGCATGCTCTGGAATTTAACGTACTCCTCCCAGGAATTCCATGGGATTGTCACCAAACTCGGTCAGCATGATCTCAAGACATTGGGGACGCTAAATTGCGAGGAGATTTTTGATATCTCGAACGGTTTGGCCGTGGCAAGGCGACAAAGTTATGGCGAGAAATGAGAAACAGGAAGTGTCTAATAACTGTTGACCACATTGCCTGATTCTGATGAAACTTCACCAGTTTGTTCGTTGTATGATGCCGATTCCATAAATGTGACTATTATGAGTCAAAGTTATAGCGCCACCAACTGGCAGCAGGAAGTGTGTCATTTTCAAAATGCTTTGAAACCAGCCACTTAATTTTACTCGATTTTCTTTAAACTTCATCAAAATCATGTCAAAACACGGCCGATAAGAATATGTAAAGGGGTCGATGATAAATCGAATGCTGTTGCCATGGCAACATGTCAAACTTTAAAATTAGATTCCTGTCTTTTCGAGGCAGTTAACATGCTTAGAATTTCATGAAACTCAACACACACATCAATATTTATGATAGTTAGACACTGGCAAAAGGTCATAAATGGGCGTGGAGCAGGCACTCTATAGCGCCATCTTTTGACAAAAGTTGGGGGGTTAGTTTTTCCTATAGTCACCAAACTCTGTACATATATTAATCTCATCAATTTGGACAACTTTCTAAATCAAACTCATTAGCTGAGACCAACAGGAAGCCGGCTATTTTGATTTGAATGTGGATTTTTGGAAAAATCAGGCTGTAAACAAATGCACACTACTTCTAAGAACAACCAGCTGCTCACACCAAACTTTTTTAACATGAAGAGAATATTCTGAAGATGTTAAATTGCGAGCTGATTTTGGATATCTTGAACGGTGTGGACGTGGTGATTTTTTAAAGATA